>NC_134690.1:129639629-129941087 GCF_050947455.1 Rhinoderma darwinii | reverse complement strand
TGTAGGAAGGGTTTGGTGTGACTACTGGGGAAAGGGAACTGATGTGACTGCTAGGGCATGTTCAGATGTGGCGGAATTGCTGCAGACACTGTCCGCATCAATGCTGCACATAATCCATGTTGCGGATTCTGTTGCGGATTTGGCTAAAATGTTAGGTAAAATGCTGCGGATTTGTCGTTGCGGATTCAGGTTCGGATCACACCCTGCTCTCTTTCAAACATTCCATCCCAGTCTGGGTATAGACCTCGACACACATAGGTCCAGCCTTGATCCCGTGTGTTGCGCTCACTATACCCTGCACTGGAGGTGTCCCACAATTCGGGACGGTTATGTACCTGAAAAACAAATAGACAGTGCATATTGAAGTTTGATTTGTACTTATGAATAATGTTATATATGTTATATGTTTATCTTTGTTATAATGTTTACATACTGCAGATGCTGCTATTCAGACATTATACATACAAGTAAACTAGTGAAAACATGACATAAACATGTAAAGTCACTTACAAGGTTAATAAGAGTGGACACTTCCATATCCATTCGCTTATATCTGGCCATGGTAACAGCTCTGTGTTTCTGTAAGCCTGGAAGGCGAAAATGGAGGTTTTCTCTTCCTCATCATAATGATGAAATATTCTGTTCCTGAATGAAATCCGCAACGCAACACACAGCATAATCCGAAACACATTACATCTGCGGATTTCATTGAGTAATTTTGAAACTCCATTGAAGTCAATGGAGAAATTCTGCAACAAGTACGCAACAAGTACACAAGTCTGCAACAGACTGTGCATGCTGCGGACTGCAAATTCCGCACCACAGCCTATGTTCCACAGCTGAGTTTTCCCGCAACGTCTGCACAAAGTTAACTAAAAAGGTGTTGAAACCAATGGACAAACTGTCTGCTGCAGATTTCCACTGCAGACTATCCACAGCAATTACACCACGTCTGAACGTGCCCCTAGAGGACAGGAGACTGCCATGACTACTGGGGAAAAGGGTCTCCTGTGACTACTGGGGTATGATGGACACTGTTGTGACTACTTGGGGAAGCGGACCACTATTGCTATTACTGGGGAGAGAGAGAGAGCGAGAGCAAGAGAGAGAGAGAGAATACTGTACTATACTACATTATTACTGTGCCACCTATTACTGTTGGGTCATGGTGTTAAAGGGGTTATGTGGGGACCGAAAAGAATTAGCAGTGTACTCACTGCAGTCCCCACATAACCCCTTTAACCCCTTCCCGACATATGACATACAGTTACGTCATAGCCGTGTAGGGGAAGTATGGGGCGGGCTAACGGAGTAAACTCGCTCCATACAATGCTGGTGTCGGTTGTATGTTACAGCCGACACTTCAGAGTAATGAGCGGGATTGCGCTCGAGCGCGTTCCCTCTCGTTTAACTTGTAAAATTCCGCGGTCAATAGCGACCGCAGCATTTAAAACATTATAGAGAGGGGGCGGCCCCCTCTAACAGCTCATCGCGCCCCCCTGCAACGCAATCGTGGGGGTGGGCGATGGCTGTAATGGCTGCCTGGGGGCCTAATGAAGACCCCCAGGTCTGCCATCTTTTACACCTATTAAGCCCTGCCTCCTGTGAGAATCACGATATACTGCAATACATTAGTATTGCAGTATATCGTGCAAGCGATCTAACGATCGCTGGTTGAAATCCCCTAGGAAGACTAATAAAAAAAGTTAAAATTAGTTAAATAAGGTTTTAAAATTTTTTTTTCTAAAAGTTAAAAAAAAAAACCTTTTCCCATTTTCCCCCTAGAGAATAGTAAAAAATTTAATAAATAAACATAAATGGTATCGCCGCGTCCGCAAAAGTCTGAACTATTACAATATATCATTATTTAACCCGCACGGTGAACGCCGTAAAAAAAAAATTGTAAACGCCAGAATGTCTATTTTTTGGTCATCTAATCTCCCACTTACCACTTAGGGTATGTGCACACACAAATATATATAGTTTTTTTCTATATTTTACTACTTTTACAAGTAAAAACCTAAGTGTAAAAAAGAAAATTAATTTTGTGTCGCCAAATTCTGAGAGCCATAACTTTTTTATTTTTCCATCGATTAAGTGGTATGATTCAGGGTATGTGCACACACACTAATTACGTCCGTAATTGACGGACGTATTTCGGTCGCAAGTAGTGGACCGAACACAGTGCAGGGAGCCGGGCTCCTAGCATCATACTTATGTACGATGCTAGGAGTCCCTGCCTCTCCGTGGAACTACTGTCCCATACTGAATACACAATTACAGTACGGGACAGTTGTCCTGCAGAGAGGCAGGGACTCCTAGCATCGTATATATCTATGATGCTAGGAGCCCGGCTCCCTGCACTGTGTTCGGTCCGGTACTTGCAGCCGAAATACGTCCGTCAATTACGGACGTAATTAGTGTGTGTGCACATACCCTGAATCATACCACTTAATCGATGGAAAAATAAAAAAGTTATGGCTCTCAGAATTTGGCGACACAAAATTAATTTTCTTTTTTACACTTAGGTTTTTACTTGTAAAAGTAGTAAAATATAGAAAAAAACTATATATATTTGGTATCGCCGTAATCATATTAACCCACTGAATAAGGTTAACATATTGTTTTAATTGCACAGTGAATTCCGTAAAAACGTCGCGCAAAAAAACATGGAGGAATCGCTGTTTTTTTCATTTTCTACCCTACAAATATTTTTTTTCCCGTTTCCAAGTACATTATACGGCATAATAAATGGTGCTACAAAAACTACAACTTGTCCCGTAAAAATCAAGCCCTCATAGTACTATATAGATTGAAAAATAAAGACGTTATGGCTTTTGGAAGGTGGGAAGGAAAAACCAAAAATGAAAATCTGAAATTTGTTTACAACGGGAAGCGGTTTCTGTTGCAAATAAACTGTTGGGGACACTACATTGAAAACTGCTGTATCTCCTGGAACTGAGAGCGAGAACAGTGCTTTGACTGGTGGAAGGCAGAGGGAAACACTGCTGTGATCACTGTTGGGGGTTAGAAAATAAAACCAGACATGATACCATACTAAGGCTGGGTTCACACGTGGCGGAATTTCACTTAAATTCCGCTGCGGACACTCCGCAGCGTTAATCCGCAGCGGAGCCGTTTGTCCATTGACTTTCACTTTAATTTAGCAGTGTTCGTTTAGACGATGCGTAAAATTCCGCTGCGGAGCATAGGCTGCAGAGCGGAATGTGGTGTCCGCAGCATGCTCTGTCTGTTGCGGACCAGTGGCGGACTGGTTGCGGACTCATTGCGGAAGTTCTCCATTCACTTCAATGGAGATTCTAAATTCCGCAATTAAGTCCGCAGATGTTATGTGTGGTGCGGATTTCGTGTCTGGTGCGGTGCGTATTTCCTGCCGGAGCAGGATATGACATCATCATTCAGCATAGAAAAGGAAGACGCCATTTTCGGCTTGCAGCCTGCCAGCGATTTTTGAAAAAGTAAAGTGACAACTCTGAACCCAGGCTGCAATGTCCAGGTATAGACGAATGGACATGGAGGTTTCGTCCCTCATAAATCTGGTAAGTACATGTATATGTTTGAGTAATGTTGTTTCAAGATGTCTACTATGTATGGATTAACACTAGCAGCACCTGCAGAATGTCCATATTCTAAGGCAGATCACCATGTAACAGCTCCACCGTGATTCCAGAGTACCAAGCAAACTGCAATATGCCCTGTTTTTTGTTTTTTATAGGTGCATAGTAGGCCCGAAATATGGGACACCTCTATAGCTGCCTATAGCGACCGCAACGCCCGTGACGAGGGATGGACGTTCGTGTGCCGCGGTCTGTACCCCGAGTGGGACGGGATGCTGGAGAGGGAGCAGGGAGTGATTGGTAAGTTTGCATTTAGTTTGTAATGCAGAGAGGTAAAAACACTGTTTGCAATGGTTGTTTAGCATCATTAGCATGCTTCCAAAAATCTGCACTAATTTCCTTTCCTGCCTTGCTAACCCATACCCCAACTTTTGGCATGTCACTATGGCACGTGCGCAGTTGCTGATCACTTTTTTCCCGACTGTAAGGGTATGTGCACATGGCCTATTGACGGCACTAAATCCTGCGTTACACACTCCATTTAACAACATCAAGTACCTTTTGCAAGCGTGGACAACCATATGCACATTTAAATGCATGGGCAGATGTTTGCCAGCGTATTGGCGGCGTCGTGGCATGCGGTGTAAAATAGGCGTGAAATGCCTATTTTTGGCATGGCAAGAGGTCGTGGGAACCCAGCCGTAGCCATAGCTGCTGGCTACTCAAGTTCTGCCCCAATGATGTTGTTACATTGATGATATCTCCTCACGACAGGCCAGAGGAAGCGATTGATCTGTATACACCTGACTTCATCCCCTATGCCCTAATTTTAAAAACATCCTTCCTTTTCCAGAAAATGATGTGCGCAATAGGTGGAGGACAGTACGCGACCGCTTCCACAAACAGGTCTCAAAAACACCTGCAAGTGGCTCCTCTCCTTCACGGGGCCCAGCGATAGCCCACTACGAAGAACTGGCTTTCCTGATTCCGTGCAGGGAGCTACGAAGGTAAGTCTCTATTCGCACACACACCTGGGTTAAAAGGGAGCGCATGAACCATGTGATTCAAAACTAACGGAATGCCATTTCTATTCAGTGCCGATTACATTCCACATGTTTGTTTTCCTTTTGCCAGTGTTGTCACGAAAATGTCCCTTGACCGTACACATTATCACATATCACTCTGTGTTGCTTATGTAACTCATTCTCTTCATGATGAGAATGCGTCTTTAGTTTCCCCCCCCCCCCCAAGATTGGTGTCAGATCGTGTGTGTGTAGAATGGCAAAAGGATAGGTTAACGAGATTAGCGACTGACAAACTGTCCGAGAAATGTCTTCTGAATCCCCAAAGTCAATGAGCGTTTTTTTCCCTGAAGAACTCACGGGAATGTACCACCCCGGACGCCACAAGGGAGTGCACGTGGCCAGGTGCAGCAGCAGCCCGTGGCAGGCTCGTCAGCAAATGTGGCTGAGGAAGATGCGCCCTACCAGGCAACCCCGGCCCCAGCAACTCCTCGTGGCGACACCTCTCCAGCCCCCACGGCAGGAACTTCCCGACCGCGCCAAAGAGTGGGTGGCCGAAAGCGCGTGACACCAGCGGAACCAAGCGACACGGTAGAGGGCCAAGCCTTACGCATGATTCGGAGGGTGGAGGCCGAAGACGAATATCACAGTTTCGGGAATGCCGTTGGTGGCCGCTGTCGCGGGATGGAAACTACTCGCAGGGCGGCATATATGACGTGTGTCTTCGCGCTGGCTGATATCTTTGAGGCCCCCCAGCCCCTACCCGATGTGGGAGATCTAATTTTCCATATGCGCACATTAACTGGCCGTAGGGCTGACCCGTCTGCCGCTGTGCCGCACGCCCCACCTCCTGCCTCTGCACCCTCCCTGCAGCCCGATCCCTATTTTTCCCCCTGGACTCATGGACATCCCTCTGGTTCCACTTTCCGCCCATACCCCAATGTCCCAAACCCTTTGCCCACCCCATACTCGTCCACTCTCCCACCTCTTCATATTCATCCTCCCACCTCTGCGACATACATGCCTCCTACCTCGACCTCCTCCTCTGCCCCCTCCTCGCATCCCCAATTAAGCCCCCCTCGCTTCCACATCTTGTAGTAGGTTTGTGTTTTTGGTTGGTCGCTATTGTACCAGGGATTGAATGTATGTTACAAGTTGTTCCGTGATTCTACTCAGGGCGTATATAGTTGTGATATGTATACGTTCCATAAAAGTTCCGTTCAATTGATGACTCTGACTTGTGTATTTGTTGTTTTTGATGGGAGGAGGCCAAAATGTGGAAGGGCATCAACGGGACGATACAGATTGTTCACGGTGTGGGCGTTTTCATGTAGGAAATACTGTGTGGTTTGATATGCTATGGTGTGCTCAACCAAGAAAGGCAACCTATACATCATACTCCCTATTCAGACATGTGATTACTCAAATACACACACTTAGGCCAAATCCAAGTAATAGTGCATTATTTAATTTCAAAGGAAGCACATCCAACACACAATTTTCCATTCCATAGGAGGATCATTGACAGAATTGCCTACTGTTTGGACATGAAACGGATTACTGCTGGGTAGGCTGCACCCCGCCAACACAGGAGTATTGCCAAGGTACGGCCCCTTCAGAAGTCATGAAATAATCAGAGTAAATATCTCGTACTCGTACACCACTACTGGCCTGACCAACAGAACCCCAGTTAATGGCACTGCCAACATAGGACAGAAGTGAGTCCCCTTCAACTTCTTGACGGTATTCCTGGAGGTAGTTATGGAGGACACAACATGCCTTGATGACCGCATCAATGGTGGTTTCCTCCAATTGCATGGCCGAGGTAAAGACCCGCCACTGATTTGCCATGATGCCAAACGTGCACTCGACGAAACGTCGTGCCCTGCTCTGCCTATAATTAAAAATCCGACTACGGACATTCAGTCCCCTTCGTGGGTATGGGCGCAGCAGCAGAATCAAATTTTGTCGGCGTAATTGAAGTGGTCGCTCCTGGTTGTCAGGCATTATCCCACACTTCGGACTAGTATACTTCTCCTGACAGATTCACTTCTCTTTCTGGCCACACTTATTTATACATGCCATGGGTGTGTCCAGCACTTCGTCATAGCAACAGACCTCACAAATGATGTCAGTTCCCTTTTTGGAAGACTTGCCTTTGAAATCCGCACCTAAATCCGCAACTAAATCCGCAAGGCAATCCGCAGCACTTTGGCAAAATCCGCAGCGTAATCCGCAATGCGGATTATGTGCGGCATTGATGCGGACAGTGTCTGCAGAAATCCGCCACGTGTGGTCACGCCCTAAAACAGTTTTTTGATATTTTCTCTAAGGGTATGTTCACACGGCGGGTGTCCGTAACGGCTGAAATTACGGGGATGTTTCAGCCTGAAAACATCCCCGTAATTTCAGCCGTACCGGCATGTGCAGGCGCTTGAACGCCGCGTCAATTACGGCCGTAATTAGCGCTGCTATTCATTGGAGTCAATGAATAGCGGCTCCAATTACGGCCAAAGAAGTGACAGGTCACTTCTTCTACGCGGGCGTCTATTTACGCGCCGCCATTTGACAGCGGCGCGTAAATATACGCCTCGTGTGAACAGACAAACGTCTGCCCATTGCTTTCAATGGGCAGATGTTTGTCAGCGCTATTGAGGCGCTATTTTCAGACGTAATTCGGGGCAAAAACGCCCGAATTACGTCCGTAAATAGGCCGTGTGAACATACCCTAAGGGTGGATTCACATCCGGCAGATTTTGTTGCAGAAATATCTGCAACTAAAAATCAGTTCCATTCATCTGAATGAGGTTATTTCTGCAGCAAGCACATACATTTCTGCGAGTTCCATTCAGTTGAAATTTCTGCGACAAAATCGGCCGTATGTGAATTCACCCTAATAATCTATGCTGCTGCAATTTGGGTCCTAAATACTATTTTTTACATTTCTCATGCACATAAGGTACGGTAACAGGTATTGTAACAAAACGTAATACACTTGTGCTTGACTAGATCTTCAGTAAATGGCAAAAATGGTAACTCATTTTAAACTTTTCATAAAAATACATACACATAGTTGTCAACAATCCTAAATTTGATAGGGGAATCACATTTTTTTTTTAAATGAAATCCAGTGTTTGCTGTTTTTTAATAGGTCACAGAAGTTGTCCTGTCATATAGCTCCCCTCCTCTGCCCTCTGTATAAATGTATATAGTAAACATATACCATGGTAAGTGAGGATGAATAAAATGGAGGGTCATATCACAGAAAAAGGCCATACTTACAGATACAAGGGCAGGTTAAAGTATCCGATCCCAGCAGGATGCAGACAAGCTACAATGTCATATGGCAGGGGATTGCACAGGTGCAAGATAGTGATAAATATTCACTCTCATACCTACTATTTATGAGGGGGGTGGCTGCTTCGTAATGTAATTGTACATAAATAAGGCTTCTATAGGGTGCCAGCAGGGCCAACCATAGGTTTGATGGCACCCTGTGCGGGACTTCCTATTACTGCCTTCCACAGACCTAAAATTAACCACATATATAGACATGCACATACAGGAACATATATACTGTACATACATAAAGGCACATATTTAGACAAAAAGGCAAATATATATACAAACATTCTGGAGCACATATACTTTCATAAAGGTAAATATATAGACATACAGACATAAAAAAACATGCACAGGAGGCACGTATACACACACACACACACACACACACACACACACACAGTCACATATATACACATACTGGAACAAACACAAAAACACAAAGACATATATAGACACACGCACAGAGACACATATACACATACAGAGCCATATATACCCACACAGGCACGTATATACACAGTACCAATAATGTAGTAGTGTTACCTACAGTCCTATGTAACACCACAGATAACACACAGTGATTACTCATTACAACACAGGAATTGACAGAATTGTGAGGGCAAGTTGACAGAATGAAAACTGCAAGATTTTAGGATTATTTTTTTAATATAGATAATATCAGAGAAAATTCTTCAAAAATATGTTTAACATAAAATCTTGATTTAAAGCAAAGGGAATTCTCTGATAATAAATTCCCTTTAAAGTAATACCCAAATGCAATGTTTTTGATCTAAAAAAAACCTTCATGAAAAATGGCAATGAAAACACAATAAAAAAATGCAGTAAAAAGCTGTGTGTAAATCCAGTCTGAGGGTAAATCCACACGTAGCGTAAGTGATACAGATTTCATTGCGTAAAATCTGCAGCGTAAGGGCACGTTCAGACGTGGCAGAATTTTTCTGCTGCAAATGTTTATGCAGATTTGGGGCAATTACGCAACGAATCTGCACCAACATTTGCATTTTTGACAGGTAATTCAGACTTTGCAGAAAACACAGCGGAATTGCCAAAGATTTCAGTTTTTGCATTGCAAAGGCTGAAATACGCAGTGAAATTCTGCTTCTTCTCCGCAACGTCATGAGCATGCTGCAGAGGGAAAATTCTGCACCGCAACTTGATTTACGCACAGTTATTTTCTGCAACGTCTGAACTAACTTACCTAACTATCCTAAAAATGTATAGAAACAAATGTAAAAAACGGCTACTCCAGAATTCCGCTGCGGACTGTCCAAAGCGGAATTCAACAGCAATTCCACCACGTGTGAATGTGCCCTAATACAGTAGCAGCAAAGTGGATGAGATTTGAACAAATCTCATCCACATTCAGTGTAAAAAACCTGCCGAAAAATACTTTCATAAATTGACCTGCAGTTGTGGAATCGCTGGTTTTCTGTTGCGGGTTTTCCTATTGAATTCAATGGGAGGTAAAATCTGCCACAAATAGCAGATGTTGCGAAAAAAAAAGCCTATACTTACCCAGATCTCTATGCACCTGCGCCCAGCCTTTATTCCAGGGATGACATTTAATCCCATGTGACTGCTGCAGCCAATCACAGGCTTAAGCGGTCACATGGAATGAAACATCATCTCAGGAGACCGGGGTGCAGGACGTCAGAGGGATGTGTCGCCATGTGTTAGTATAAACTTTTTTGTAACATTCTGATTTCTGCAGTGGACATTCCGGTCGATAAAATGCACCACAATTCCCTGCGGGGACCAGGGCGGATACGCAGGATTCACCTGTAAACTGTCACTTCTAATTCAGAACATCTGTATCAAATAAAGTAAAAATTATTTTTACGAAAAAGTCTTTACAAAGTTACACAATACACACTGATACACCTTTTTATTAAAAATAAAAATAAAAAATTGCCTTTCAAAGGTTTACACAGCCTTTAAATTGCAGCTCCACTCCGATGGCAGACCCTAGGGTATGTTTACACATCTGCAGCATATTACAGTAGCAGCAAAGTGGATGAGATGTTAACAAATCTCATCCATACGCTGTGAAAAAATTACATGTGGAAATTGACCAGTGGTGCAGATTTTGAAATCCAGAGCATGTCAATCTCTGGTGCGAAATGCCAATTGTTGCGAATTTTGGTGTGGATCACCTGCGAATCCACAGCAAAATCTGCAAGTCCAGAGGAAAACAACCCACTATTTTCAGCCACTTACAGACTCCAGCATTCACATCTAAGGAAATGTTATCAGAGGATGTCAGCCATACGGAGATCAGCCGGGGGACCATGGACGCGTTGTTGCGGCATGCAGACAGAGAAAAATTTTCCTCCTGAAAAAAACTCAGTGTGAACTCAGCCTGAGGGCAGATTTACACGAACGTGTAATACGTCCGTGCAACGTGCGTCGCGCGGACCTATGGGGCCGTGCAGACAGTCCGTGATTTTCACGCAGCGTGTGTCCGCTGCGTGAAACACACGACATGTCCTATATTTCTGCACTGTTCGTGCATCACGCACCCATTGATGTCAATGGGTGCGTGAAAATCACGTGCACCACACGGAAGCACTTCCGTGGGACGCGCGTGATTCGCGCAACAGAAGTAAGAAGTATGAATGAAAACAGAAAAGCACCACGTGCTTTTCTGTTTACAAACATACAAACAGAGTGTTATAATGATGGCGGCTGCGCGAAAGTCACGCAGCCGCGCATCATATGGTGATGACACACGGAGCTGTTAAGTGCCTTTTGCGCGCTCAAAACGCCGCGTTTTTTGCTCGTGCAAAATGCACACGCTCGTGTGAATCTGGCCTTATAGTCACCACAAACTGTGGGCAACAAAGTTAAAAATAAAGAGTTTTTTGTTGTTTTTTTTATGAAGGAGCACTACTGTTATTAATAGAAATAAAACCAAAATAATAATAGAAACTTCTTTTTATTTTTGCTAAAATACAACATATGCCGTTATCGAATCTGGCCCCTTTCTCAGGTATAAATAATAGACAATGCATGTGATTATTTATAGATAGACAAGCACAGGTCATAAAGATTGCATATGTAAGCAAATAAAGCTGTCAAATAGACATCAAAAGTATCCATACCAGCAAAGTGGACTCAAATAGTGGACTCAACCATTGTGTTAATTCCTTCAGTGATCAGACACCTCTGTTTGAAAATATAATAGGATTTTCTTCTCCTGATTTGTTGAAACCTATTAGGGCATGTTCAGACATGTCGGAATTGCTGTTGAATTCTTTTGCGGACAGTCAGCAGTGGAAATCCGCAGCAGCCATTTTTTCCATTGGTTTCTATACATTTTTAGGTAACTTTATTTAGACATTGTGGAAAATAACAGTGCGGAATTTAGGCTGCAGTGCAGAATTTTCACACCGCAGCATGCACAGTCTTTTGTGAAGAAGCAGCAAATTTTCACTGCAGATTTCAGCCTTGGTGATGCAAAGGCTGAAATCTGCGGCAAGTCCGCAGTGATATCTGCGACGTCTGAATTAACTGTCCACTATGCAAATGCTGCTGCAGATGTGCAGTGGAAAAAATGTTGCCACGTCTGAACATGGCCTTAGGTATATTTTTTTTGAGTCTGCTCTAGTATAGTATCTTTGAAACTGAAGAATCACAATTACTGTCATTTACAAAATGTCAGGAGGCACTGTGATCTCGATGCGAAAGAGAACTCAGATACACTAAGGCCTCATGCACATGAGCATAGTGTTTTTTTGACGTCCGCAAATACGGATCCGTAGTCATCCACAAGTCATCTGCAAGTCATCCACATATCTTGCATGCTGTCCGCAAATACGGTGTGTAGTACACCTGTATTTACGGATCCATAAAAAAAGGAGGCTACAAATGATGTCACCAACATATCCCAACCCCTTGAAAAGGTTACATGATCGTAGCCGTCCACAATTTTGCATGCGCCTATAGACGTTTATGGGGGAATCCTTACCACAATTGCGGACAAGAATAGGACATGTTCTATATTTTGCGGATAATTTCTACGGCCTGGACACACATCTGTAAATGTATGGAAAGGTGTCAGTGGCTTATAGAAATTAATGCATACGCAGATTATCTGTAATTATGGATCCGTAATTATGGATAAAAACTATGGTCGTGTGCATAAGGCCTTAACAAGCCATGCAAATGTCCCTCATAAATAAGCTTTACTTGCATTAAACCATAAACCCCCTTACATTACTTTATTTCTGTTTTCAATAAATTTGGAATATTGTGCAGCCAAGTTACCATCTAGATCAGGGGTCTCATACTCGGCCGGGTAAGTGGGCCGCATATAGAAAAAATGTGAAGTGGTCGGGCCGCATTACTTTCAAATTTGATACAATACAAAATTATTGTTAATCAATTAGTTATTTGAACTACTATAACACTATATTACTATAATAATACCGCTAGGTTTAAAATTTGAGAGATTTCTCCTCGTGCTTATTTCAACAATCCAGCTTTCCAGTTTAAGTGTCGCTAAATGCAGTCCGGCGGCTCAGTTAGCACCCATGTCAAGATTGGGCAGCCCCTTTTTAGATAGTGCCACAGTGCTCTCGGTGGATGCTGCCGCAGAGCCCTATGTAGATGCTGCCACAGCAGTGCCCTGTGTAGATGCTGCCACAGCAGTGCCCTCTGTAGATGCTGCCACAGCAGTGTCCTGTGTAGATGCTGCCACAGCAGTGCCCTCTGTAGATGCTGCCACAGCAATGCCCTCTGTAGATGCTGCCACAGCAGTGCCCCCTGTAGATGCCGCCACAGCAGTGCCCCCTGTAGATGCCTCCACAGCAGTGCCCCATGTAGATGCCACCACAGCAGTGCCCCCTGGAGATACTGCCACAGCAGTGCCCCCTGTAGATGGCGCCACAGCAGTGCCCCTTGTAGATGCAGCCACAGCAGTGCCCCCTGTAGACTGGGACTCCTGCTCTGTGGAAGCCCCTGACATCATTGTCGATGTATGGACAGTGATGTCAGGGGCTTCCCCAGAGTCCCGGAGAAGAGCCGATAATAACGCTCTGCTCGGGACTCCGCTCTGGGGAAGAACCTGACACACTGTCCATATATGGGCAGTGATGTCAGGGAATTCCCCAGCATCCTGGAGCAGAGCCGATAGTAGCGCTCAGCCCGGGACTCTGCTCTGGGGAAGACCCTGACATACTGTCCATATATGGGCAGTGATGTCAGGGAATTCCACAGAGTCCCGGAGCAGAGCCTGTACTAGCGCTCTGCCCGGGACTCCGCTCTGGGGAAGACCCTGACACACTGTCCATATATGGGCAGCGATGTCAGGGAATTCTCCAGCGTCCCAGAGCAGAGCCTATAGTGGCCCTCTGCCCGGGACTCCGCTCTGGGGAAGACCCTGACACACTGTCCATATATGGGCAGCGATGTCAGGGAATTCCGCAGCGTCCCGGAGCAGAGCCGATACTAGCGCTCTGCCCGGGACTCCGCTCTGGGGAAGACCCTGACACACTGTCCATATATGGGCAGCGATGTCAGGGAATTCCACAGAGTCCTGGAGCAGAGCCTGTACTAGCGCTCTGCCCGGGACTCCGCTCTGGGGAAGACCCTGACACACTGTCCATATATGGGCAGCGATGTCAGGGAATTCCGCAGCGTCCCGGAGCAGAGCCGATACTAGCGCTCTGCCCGGGACTCCGCTCTGGGGAAGACCATGACACACTGTCCATATATGGGCAGCGATGTCAGGGAATTCCACAGAGTCCCGGAGCAGAGCCTGTACTAGCGCTCTGCCCGGGACTCCACTCTGGGGAAGACCCTGACACACTGTCCATATATGGGCAGCGATGTCAGGGAATTCCACAGCGTCCCGGAGCAAAGCCGATACTAGCACTCTGCCCGGGACTCCGCTCTGGGGAAGACCCTGACACACTGTCCATATATGGGCAGCGATGTCAGGGAATTCCAGAGTCCCGGAGCAGAGCCTGTACTAGCGCTCTGCCCTGGACTCTGCTCTGGGGAAGACCCTGACACACTGTCCATATATGGGCAGCGATGTCAGGGAATTCCACAGAGTCCCGGAGCAGAGCCTGTACTAGCGCTCTGCCCGGGACTCCGCTCTAGGGAATTCCCTGACACACTGTCCATATATGGGCAGCGATGTCAGGGAATTCTACAGAGTCCCGGAGCAGAGCCTGTACTAGCGCTTTGCCCGGGACTCCGCTCTGGGGAAGACCCCGACACACTGTCCATATATGGGAAGTGATGTCAGGGAATTCCACAGCGTCCCGGAGCAGAGCCAATACTAGCACTCTGCCCGGGACTCCGCTCTGGGGAAGACCCTGACACACTGTTCATATGTTGACAGCGATGTCAGGGAATTCCACAGAGTCCCGGAGCAGAGCCTGTACTAGCGCTCTGCACGGGACTCTGGCTCTGGGGAAGCCCCAGACATCGCTGTTCATATGTGGACAGCGATGTCAGGGAATTCCAGAGTCTCGGAGCAGAGCCGATACTAGCGGCTCTGTGTCCCGCGGGCCACAGATGACAGCTCCAGAGGCTGCATGCGGATCGCGGGCCGCGTGCTTGAGACCCCTGATCTAGATCCTATTTCTATATATTTCTATTTTATAATTCTTTATATTATTTTCTCAAAAACGTGACTTTTTGTTATTGTCATTCCCATTACTGAGCCAACTACACTTTTGCAGTTCACACAGTATGCACAGTAGGTGTTGTAGAATTTAAGATATCCAGTATTTCATACAATAAATTATAATATAGTTAGAATTAAATATATTTTTATTTTACCATTAACATTATTTTTACATTAAACCTCAGCAAATTGGCATCTAACATGTTTGCTTCATAGAGAAACTTTCCAAGGAATGTCATGTTAGTAAATAACAATAGTGTTTAAAGAAGGCTATGACTCAGTAAACCATGGAATCTATATATATTAGAGCCTTTATCAGTAAAATAAAAGAAAATCTGAAGCGTATCATAGCTACCATAGCTGTGCATTACACAAGCCACAGGACTATGTGCTTTTTAAAATAAGCTCATATTTTTCAGACATTCGCCATTAGATACAATGGCAGCCTTTGTATTACCCAGTGTTCTGAACAAAGACCGGAGAGAAGGGACAATTTAGAATAATAAAATAAAATCTATATTTTGAAAAGTCGTAGTATTTGATTTTTTTACAGTGATTTTTTTTACTTTAACAACAATAATTTAATATTTTTAGTCAAGCAAATCTGTTAAGTGACAATATCATGTCAACAATGTAAGGCCTAAGGCCTCATTCACACGTCAGGGTCCGAATGTCGGCTGATAAAAACGGCCGTTTTGGGCCGTTTTTCCCGGCCGGTTTGCATCCGTTTTGCATCCGTTTCGATTCCGTTCCGGGCCGTGTTGCCGTTTTTAACGGCCGATTTTGACTCGTTTTGCAACCGTTTTTTTCCCTGTCCGTTTTAAAATCGGATGAATTTAATTTAAAATTTGTTGCCACACACAGCCCTCTGTAGATAATGCCACAGCCCCCCTGGTAGGTAATGCCACACAGCCCCCCTGGTAGTTAATGCCACCCAGCCCCCTGCAGGTAATGCCACCCAGCCCCTTATATGTAATGCCACCCAGCCCTCTGCAGGTAATGCCACCCAGCCCTCTGCAGGTAATGCCACCCAGCCCCCTGCAGGTAATGCCACTCAGCCCCTTGCAGGTAATGCCACCCAGCCCCCTGCAGGTAATGCCACCCAGCCTCCTGCAGGTAATGCCATCCAGCCCCTTGCAGGTAATGCCACCCAGCCCCCTGCAGGTAATGCCACCCAGCCCCCTGCAGGTATTGCCACCCAGCCCCCAGCAGGTAATGCCACCCAGCCCCCTATATGTAATGCCACCCAGCCCCCTATATGTAATGCCAGGAGAAGTCACTGACTTCAATGTCCATATATGGACAGTGTAGTCACTGACTTCTCCTGGAGAGGAATTCCCTGCCACAGGTCGGGAATTCCGCTTCAGAAGTGAGTGACGTCACTGTGTCCATATATGGGCAGTTTGGTCACTCACTTCTTCTGTAGCGGAATCCCCGGCCACAGGGTCGGTGATTCCGCTTCAGAAGTGAGTGACGTCACTGTGTCCATATATGGACAGTGTAGTAACTCACTTCTCCTGTAGCGGAATCCCCGGCCATAAAGTCGGGGATTCCGCTTCAGAAGTGAGTGACGTCACTGTGTCCATATATGAACAGTGTAGTCACTCACTTCTCCTGTAGCGGAATCCCTTGCCATAGAGTCGGGGATTCCGCTTCAGAAGTGAGTGGCATCGCTGTGTCCATATATGGACAGTGTAGTCACTCACTTCTCCTGTAGCGGAATCCCTAATCCCCGGCTGGGGATTGGGGATTCCGACTCCTACAGGGAGCAAAAAAAGACCCTCCTCCTCCTCACATGAACTCTGCACTGTGAGGAGGAGGAGGAGGAGGAGAGAGAGTGCGAGCAATGGAATACATGGCCATCACTCGGGACACATTCCGGTGATGGCCCTGTATTACCCGGCCCCATAGACTTCTATGGGAGCCGGGCAGCCAGGTAAACGGCCAAAAATAGGGCATGTGCCATTTTTTAACGGCCAGGTTTCCCGGGCCGTCAAAAAAATCGGTCGTGTGAATAGCCCCATTAGGGGTCTATTGTTCCTACTGCAGCCGGGTGACGGCCGGGAAACGGCCGGGAAACCCTGTCGTGTGAATAAGGGCTTATTCACATGACAGGGTCCGAGTGTCGGCCGATAAAAACGGCTGTTTTGGACCATTTTTCCCTGCCGTTTTGCATACGTTTTGCATCCATTCCGACTCCATTCCGGGCCATGTTGCCGTTTTTAACGGCCGATTTTGATCCGTTTTGCATCAGTTTTTTTCCCAGTCCATTTTAAAATTGGATGAATTTAATTTGTAATTTTTTGCCACACACTGCACTCTGTAGATAGTTCCACTCAGCCCCCTGTAGGTAGTGTCACACAGCCCCCTGTAAGTAGTGCCACACAGCCCCCTGTAATGCCACACAGCCCCCTGTAGGTAGTGCCACATAGGCCCCCGTAGGTAGTGCCACTCAGCCCCCTGTAGGTAGTTCTACACAGCACCCCCCCATAGATGGCACCCCCCCTACCTGTCTGTGGATAGCGCCACTGTTGCAGGAGAAGTCCATGACTTCAATGTCCATAGAAGAAGGCATAACACTATTTGCCTGGACACACATAAAAGGAAAATAGGAGGTTTCCCAGTCCCCAGCTACAGGATCAAGATGGACTTGGATACACTATAGAATGGGTAGGGGGGTTGATTACCCCAAAAATACCTTTTGAAAAACCTCTTCCTTATGCAGTAATATTTGGAGCTTTGCATTTACTCTGTACAAACGTATAGAATATCAGTTTTCTCTCACAAAAGAGAGCACATTTTTAGCTTATAAATTTGTCCTGTGGGTATGTTTTTGCACTTTTTTAAACAAATAAGAAGTGAAAGTTATATTTTATAAGCTCTATCCTTATTCCAGTGATTTTTTATTAATTCTAAATAGAGTATTTATACTACAACCTTTGGTGGAAGGAATAAAAGGAATAAAAACACCACCTGACATCTATCCATATATGGACAGTGAAGTCAGGGACTTCTCCTGGAGCGGAAACATCGGCCACAGGGTCGGTGATTCCGCTTCCGAAGTGCCTGACGTCACTGTGCCAGTGAAGTCAGGGACTTCTCATGGAGCGAAAACACCGGCCACAGGGTTGGGGATGCCGCTTCAGAAGTGTCTGACGTCACTGTGTCCAGTGTCACTGTCACTGCCAATGTCACTGTCGCTGATTATAAAGTGTCACTTGTATGGGATGTCCGCCGGATCCGGGGCAGGGCAGATCCGGAGGACATCCCATACAAGTAACACTTTATAATCAGCGACAGTGACAAAGGCCGTGGATCGGGTCGCTCACTACTATCATATTGCCATTTATGTCGCAATAAAACTCAAATATTTGCATCTTGATCCTTTTTGTACTTTTGTGTTTCTGCAGAAAGACATGGATTTCTGTAAGTTCCATTCAGATGAAATTTCTTCTACAAAATTTGCAGTGTGTGAATCCACCCTAACAATGCTACGGGCTCTGACTGTTTTTGGTGGATGCTGCTCCTCCTTCTACTTATCTCTCTCTTTGATCATTCTGTCCCTGCAGTGCATGAGTGTGTATTTTGTATCACTAGATGGCAACATCACTGCGGCCATATTGTTTAGCCACAGCTGCTCAACAACAGGGAGCAGAGGAAGAATTTTCACATTAGTTTACAAGAGCAAGTAATATATTGCAATATTAAGTAACTCTTAGCATTTCCGCAGCTCCTCCTTCTCCTTGATCTAAGCAACCTGCTCTGGACAATTTACAAATAATCTCCAGACTAAGCAGGATTATGCCTAGAGGCTGACCTATACAAAAAGCATCTAAACCAACATACATTAAAGGGGTTTGTCTGTTTTGGAAGATCACTTTTTGTTTAAAGGTACCCTTGCCACTAAGCCGATCACAGGAACTCGCACAGGGCCTAGTTGTAGTCTATGGCAGAAAAGGCAGAAACTGTCAGTCAGTATTTAATTTCTCTACAGCACAACCACAGGAGACATTGAAAATGGGTTTTGTAAACCAGACAAGCTCTGTATGTCCAGGTAGGTTCAGTGTAGTGTTTGGCCCATGGCCTAGACCTAGATCATTTTAGATTTACAAAGAAAAAAAATCTTTACGTTTATAGATCTATTTAAAAGGCATTCATTTTAAGTTCACAACTGGAAAATATGGAATAATCTGAAAAAGAAGGGTCATGATAAATACTACAATGATTGATGGTCTCTCTAGATTATACCTACCTATACACTGATACTTCAAAGCCAAAATACAACAACACTGATTTAGATCAGATGATAAAAGGCAAAGGTTGCCACTATTGAGAACAAGCTTGAGAATGTATCTGTTCAGAACCAATGCACAAGATCTGTAGAAAATGAGAACATTCGTACATGACATAATACAGGGATGCAGGGATCAAATAATGACATTGTGGACCTATCTAAATGGTATGCAATGATGGTTGAGTGACCCCCAAGCAGGCAGCTGGGGTTATACAATAGATGGAAGCCATTACAGTTTTACTGCTTTTATTGTTTATTTTTTATTTAAACGTTGTGGTCAGATCTTCAGATGAAATAAAAACTTTTGGAGGAGGTGATTGGGGATGGTATAAGCAGATGAAATACAACTCTTGACACATCCAGCGCTACTAACTACCGACCTGTATCTGATCTCCCCTTCATCCCCAAACTCCTGGAACGCTTGGTCTACTCTCGCCTTATCCGCTATGGCTTGGCTAACTCTCTGCTTGAACCCTTACAATCTGGTTTCTGCACTCTACACTCCACAGAAACTGCCCTTACTAAAGTCTCAAACGATCTCTTGGCGGCTAAATCTAATTGCAAATACTCTCTACTGATTCTCTTGGATCTCTCTGCAGCTGTTATGGAATTGCAATTTAAGCGATTCGCCAAAGGCTGATGGAGAGCGCTGGTAGAGAGCAGCACATAAAACCGCAACCTTGAATCCGTCAAAACTCTGATCGACAGTTTCTAAGGTGACCCTAAGGTGTTCACCAGAGCCAACAGCAAGGTGAGATGGATTTTGCTGCTTAGGACGCAGGTTGTCTTAGCAGAATTCAGCATTGGATAGGAGGTGCAATGCAGACTAAACTGAACAGGAAACCAGACAGCCAGGGGTTAAACAGAAAGTCCAAATCAGAATTAAAGTGGATATCAGGAATAGCAAAGGTCAAAACCGTTCGGGAGCAGATAATCCAAAATCAGCAAACAAAGGGTTAATGAGAGACAAGCCGAGGTCAGTTTCCTAAAGTTCCAGTAGTCAGGAGTGCACGGAATGTAGGAAGCTTGATTAGACACCAGACAGGAAATTTCTCAGTGTGTCATTTGCTGGTTCTATTTCTCTTCTTCCACTTGCTATCGGGGTTCCTCAGGATCAGTCCTAGGTCCGCTTCTCTTTTCTTTCTATACAGCCCCTATTGGACAAACCATCAGCAGACTTGTATTCCAGTACCATCTCTACGATGATGAGACCCAATTATATGCCTCTTCCCATGACATCACCCACGCTGATGACATGCCTCTTCCAATGACATCACCCCTGCTCTAATACAAAACACCAATTATTGTCTACCAGATGTCCCTAACATCATGTTCTCTATCTGAAACTGAATCTTCTAAAACTGAGCTCCTTGTGTTCCCACCGTCTACCAACCTACCTAAAACTGATATCTCCATCTCAGTGTGTGGCACTACCATAACTTCCAGGCAGTACGCCCACTGTCTTGGGGTAATTTTTGACTTTCCTTTACTTCGGACATTCAATCACTTACATGCTCCTGTCAATTTCTCCTCAAAAAGTCTCCAGAATTTAACCTTTTCTTACTGTGGAAACCACCAAAACTCTCATTGTCGCTCTAATTCATTCTCGTCTTGACTACTGTAACTCATTTATATTCGGTCTTCCACTTACTAAACTCTCCCCTCTCCAATCTATCCTTAACGCAGCAGCCAGACTCATCTTTCTGACCAACCGCTACACCAATGCCTCTACCCTGTGCCAGTCACTGCACTAGTTGCCCGTACCCTTCAGAATTAAATTCAAACTTCTTACACTCATCCAGAAAGCTCTCCACAGTGCTACACCTCCTTACAACTCCTCCCTCATCTCTGTCTACCATCCTACTCACGCTCTATGTTCTGCCAATGACCATAGATTAACATCCACCATAATCCGAACCTCCCACTACCAACTCCAAGATTTTTCTCGTGTTGCACCAGTGCTCCGGAATGCGCTACCTCAGACAATCATATTTATTCCCAACATCCACAGTTTTAAATGTGCCCTGCAAACACATCTTTTTAGACAGGCCTTTAACATTTCCTAATCTGACTCCTTTCCCTGGCCCCCCTTTTACATTAGTCATGAGGACTTGACCCCCTTATTCAGCAGTATCCCCACTCTCCCTCTTGGGACCTGTCACGGTCACAGGGTATGTGGGCTCACTAGGCCGCTCCGCCGTAGTGGGGAGGCTGCTGACAAGGTCACAGTCTGCACGAAAGTCAATAGCAGATAGAAATGCTTGGGTACCTGAACTAGTCAAGACGGTTGCTGTGGCTTCAGCACAGATGGAGGCCTGTGCGGCAGGTAGCGCCAGACGTGGTGGGCAGTATCTGATGAAGCAGAAGACACTGGACGTGGCAGAAGACACTGGACGTGGCAGAAGCCACTGGACGTGGCAAACGACACTGGACATGGCAAACAACACTGGACATGGCAAACGACAGCAGGTGCAGTAGACACGACTCCAACACTGGTAGGCACAGGAACAAGAACAATATGGGATACAGGAACGGGTAACAGGGCACGGGTAACAACTGGAACGTGGAAACACTGAGGGACCATTTGCAAGACAGACTGGGATAGACTAACAACGCTCAGGTAAGGATCAGAAAGCCTGGGCCCTTCTTATAGACTAGGAAATCATGGCAGTTGATTATGATGACGATTTCCTTTGTGCGCACGTTGGCCCTTTAAGGCCGGGCACTAGCGTGTGCGCGCACCCTACGGGGCACAGCAGAACGGAGCGGAAGTGAGCGCTGGCGTCTCCTAGGAAGGAGATGGGACCAGCGCTCACAGATCCATGGCTGCGGGCGTCGTGAGGTGAGTAAACCCGACGGCCCGCGGCCATGGACGCTACAGCACCCTAATGCACTTTATGTCTGTCATACACAGATGCTGGCCGTTGACAGATGCTGCATTATATGTAGTAGCCTATTTGTATAAAAGATGACTGGACAGTAACAAGCACTTTTTTACATTCAGTGTCTCCCTTATTTCTTCATAGATTGTAAGCTCTTGTGAGCAGGGTTCTCACTCCTCTTGTTTGAAATGTAAATTAGTTTTGTCACTATGTGATGTCTGATATTGCCTGTACATAGAGTAGAAGGAAAGAAAAAAGAAAACAACCGGTGCATATAGTGTATCAAAAGTGGAACAATGAAAAAGAAGAAAGAGGAGGTGAGCGATTATGCTAACCTGATAGTGTTGTGTTAGGATCACAAAATCCTATGTTGCATGTCTGTAAATCACGGGACTGCTGCTTGTTATTCTGTTCTGGGGCTGGTAAGGGCTCCGTGATTTTGATGATAGACAATTGGAAAAAGCGGATGGAAGTCAGCGCTGTCCGGTGGATCCGTGTCCCAAGTGATGGGAATACTTGGGTTCACAAGAGAAATCAATTTTGGGCACAGGATGGTACATGAAGTAAATGTGTTTATATCTGAAAAGGCAGTAAAGTAATGCGTTTCGATGTCATACACAATCTGTGTTTTAGAAGCCTGAGGAAGAGGATGGTACGACCTTGAAACGTATAGCTTTACTGCCTTTTCAGAAATAAACGCATGTACTGCATGAACCATCCTGTGCCCAAGAGTTATTTCTCTTGTGAACCTAAGTATTCCCATCACTCGGGATACGGATCATCCACCGGACAGCACTGAGAAATCCCGCTCGAGCGCGATCCCGCTAGTTTAAGCCGTTAACTGCTGCGGTCAATAGCGAACGCGGCATTTCAATTACTGAAGATAGGGAGGTGACGTTTCAACGCCCCCCCCCCCGCAGCGCGATCAGGGGGTGCCATTGGTTGGCATGGCAGCCTGATGAAGGCCCTCAGGTCACTCTCAGAATCATCCAGATGTTCATTTGCAAACTTCAGATGGGCCTGTACATGTGCCTTCTTGAGCAGGGGGACCTTGTGGGCACTGCAGGATTTTAATCAATTACGGTGTAATGTGTTACCAATGGTTTTCTTGGTGACTGTGGTCCCAGCTGCCTTGAGATCATTAACAAGTTCCCCCCGTGTAGTTTTTGGCTGAACTCTCACCTTCCTCAGGATCAAGGATACCCCACGAGGTGAGATTTTGCATGGAGCCCCAGATCGATGTCGATCGACAGTCATTTTGTATGTTTTCCATTTTCTTACTATTGCACCAACAGTTGTCTCCTTCTCACCCAGTGTCTTACTTATGGTTTTGTAGCCCATTCCAGCCTTGTGCAGGTCTATGATCTTGTCCCTGACATCCTTAGAAAGCTCTTTGGTCTTGCCCATGTTGTAGAGGTTAGAGTCAGACTGATTAATTGATTCTGTGGACAGGAGTCTTTTATACAGGTGACCATGTAAGACAGCTGTCTTTAATGCAGGCACCAAGTTGATTTGGAGCGTGTAACTGGTCTGGAGGAGGCTGAACTCTTAATGGTTGATAGGGGATCAAATACTTATTTCTCTGTGCACAATGCAAATAAATATATATAATTTTGACAATGTGATTTTCAGTTTTTTTTATTTATATAATCTATCTCTCACTGGTAAAGTTAACCTAGCCTAAAAATTCTAGACTGTTCATGTCTTTGACAGTGGGCAAACTTACAAAATCAGCAAGGGATGAAATACTTATTTGCTTCACTGTATCTCCTTCACACGCTGTGAAAAAAAGTGCATAGAAAACGTTCATAAATTGACCTGCGGTGCATGTTTTAAATCCGCAGCTTGTCAACTTATGTTGCGGAGTTGCTAGAAATTTGTTTTGGTTATTCCCTATTGTGATCAACGGGGAAGTAAAATTCTGCATCAAATGGCAATAGTTGTGGAATTTGCCGTGATTACGCTGCGTTTTTGTGGCCAATTTTGCAAGTTCCGATTTTTTTTTAATTTTCAAAGTTTGAAACAAAAAAATAGACTATATTTACCTCTCATAGTGCTCCAATGGCAAGACATCCCTGCTTTTCTGACTGTTCTGAGCACAAGCGGCCTCCTGTGACGACATTTTTATCACGTGACAGGGAAACGTCCTAAAAGGAGCCAGGCTGTACAGAGACCAGCTGTGGCAACATGGACATGTTGCTATGGAAGCTTTATTAGAGGTAAGCTTAAAGAGGCTCTGTCACCAGATTTTCAAACCCCTATCTCGTATTGCAGCAGATCGGCGCTGCAATGTAGATAACAGTAACGTTTTTTCAAAAACGAGCATTTTTGGCCAAGTTATGAGCATTTTTATATTTATGCAAATGAGCCTTTCTTAAGTACAACTGGGCGTGTTTAAAGTTAAGTACAAGTGGGCGTGTATTGTGTGTGTACATCTGGGCGTTTTTACTTGTTTTACTAGCTGGGCGTTGTGAGTAGAAGTGTATGATGCTGACAAATCAGCATCATCCACTTCTCTTCGTTAACACCCAGCTTCTGGTAGTGCACAGACACACAGCGTGTTCTCGAGAGATCACGCTGTGACGTCACTTCCTGCCCCAGGTCCTGCATCGTGTCGGACGAGCGAGGACACATCGGCACCAGGCGACAGAGGCTCCAGTTGATTCTGCAGCAGCATCGGCGTTTGCAGGTAAGTCGATGTAGCCTCTGTCGCCTGGTGCCGATGTGTCCTCGCTCGTCCGACACGATGCAGGACCTGGGGCAGGAAGTGATGTCACAGCGTGATCTCTCGAGAATACGCTGTGTGTCTGTGCACTGCCAGAAGCTGGGTGTTGACGAAGAGAAGTGGATGATGCTGATACACTTCTACTCACAACGCCCAGCTAGTAAAACAAGTAAAAACGCCCAGATGTACACACACAATACATGCCCACTTGTACTTAACTTTAAACACGCCCAGTTGTACTTAAGAAAGGCTCATTTGCATAAATATAAAAATGCTTATAACTTGGCCAAAAATGCTCGTTTTAAAAAAAATAAAAATGTTACTGTTATCTACATTGCAGCGCCGATCTGCTGCAATACGAGATAGGGGTTTGAAAATCTGGTGACAGAGCCTCTTTAAGTACAAGGGAATCAGTCTGTGACCAGTAGTCCTTCTGGACATTCGGCAGTACACTGCCCAAGGAGGCGCAACAGGGGCTGCGGTTTAAGTCTAGGGAGGTGCTGGACTTCGTAGGTAAGACCATATGTAACACAATGCAAGTAGAGAGAAAAAACTCACCCGGTCTGATGTAGAAAAAATCTTTAATGCTTGTAAAAAAAAAACGTCTGGGAGGAAGATGAAGACAGTGTCAGGCCTTTATTAGAGCTAAGTATTGGTTTTTTTTTTAATAGTATTTTTATGTCTGACGTTTTCCTCAGTGGTCAATTCAAACGAATATCCATACACAGTTTGGTGTGAATAATCTGTGGGATTTCCCTGCAGGTTCTGGGTTGGGTATGCTAGATTTACCTCTGATGAATGCTTTATATTACAGCCGACACCCATTGCTGATTTTATGGAACGTTCCATTACGTCAAATTGGGGTAAGTATACCACGATTTGGATGCAATGGTACGTCCATTTATGGGAAGGAAGTTTAAAGAGGACCTGTCAGCTCTCCTGATATGTCTATTTAAGTAAATATTGTATTCTCCATAAAACAGTAATTTTGGAGCCCTTTTTCATTGTGCTGTTCCTCACTTGTATGGGGCTTTATTGCAGTTCTCTGCACAGCAGGTGGCCAGGGAGCTGGTGGGCAGGGAAAAACAGTGGTGGGGCCACAGCACTAAACTGTGGGTGACACAGCAGTCGGATCCCCACGATCGCAAAGTGGTGGCATATCCTATTGATAGCCGTTCACTGTAGGAGCAGGTAAAGCATTCAATCTTTCTATATTCCGATCAAGATTTATGACAGCTGTGCCTGTCCATTTCTAAGCATCTATTGTATGAGGCTGAAATACTTTTTCATTCCCTACTGTATAATAGATAGTTTGAGCTGCTGTTGCCATATGGGGAACATCTGACCAGTTTCTTCGGAACCTTGAGGTTTCAAGGAGCCTTGGTTGTGAAACACTGCTCTAATATATTTCATTCTTTTTATTTAGTTTATTATCATTAAATCTGTAGTGTTCAATATAATTGCAGCTTTAACTATTGAATTTACTTATGGTTATGTAAATGCAGGCAAAACTGCATAGAAAGTATAGAAGTCAAATTAATAAAGGCAGATACAGCTCCAATCTGTTAGGGATCAATTTTAACAATGCAGTTATTCGAGAATTTACAGGAGGATAAAATAAAATGACTGGAGTCTCAAGGGTACATTACTAGGCAGCAGGTACGTTATCTCAGGCATACCAAATATGATACTTTAAATCTTTGCATCACTTTATTGAAGGCGGAAACACGTGGTGAACTGGCATCTACATTATGGCTCAATATGGCTCACCATCATAATTTTTGCCTGTACGGTAAACTAGTGATTAATAAAAGGATACTAATGCAGATGTTGCATCTTTTTAAAAAAAAAAAAAAGTAAAATAATTAGAAAGATATAGAGATAAAATTGCTATCAATTTTAAAAGATGAAAACTTTTAATGATTTTAGATTTGCTTATGCCTTTAGACCACCTGCGTATTATTTAATCTTTTATGAACTATAATAATTTTATCAGAGCCATCCTAAAATACAACATTTTAATCTCCTGAATCACATAAATACTGCTTATATAATTATGTGTTTGCTATTATAGTTTGAACCATTAGCAATAATGGGATGAAATTACCACAAGATATGAAAATTGCTTTATAGTTATAAAATATCAAGCAGATGTTTCTTTCTTTTCTTTTTTTTTATTCAGAATCTAATTCAAACTGAGGTAAAGTAAATTAAATAGTAAGAAAAATACAAAAGCACATACACCATTTTAGTTTTAGCTTGGTTTTGTAGATAAATTGTATAATAACATAGGGAGGAATTATATCAACCTACCTACCCAGTTTTCTGGCATAGAAAAGTCGCAAAAGGGGTCAAAAGTTTGTATTTTTACGCTGCCCTCACCGCATTTGTTAAAATTGAACATAGCTTGCAAAAAGGTAATGGGGCCACTGCAGCCCAACAAATTTATTATAATTTATGCCAGAAAACTGGCGTAAATTATAGTGGAAGACTACACCAGCTCATAGCTAGTGTAGATTTCACTCTGTGGGGCATAGCAAGGTAGAGGCCTGTTTCGGGCCTAGTACCTTGCCCCCTGTATCAGACTTTAACACCCATCAGACTATCCCAACCTCTATCGATGAAATACAAAAAAAATTAATATATATATACTTCTCAACATTGAAATTGCAGTGCCAAGAAGGGCAAGACGTAAGCTTATGAAAATCGAGGAAGTAGCAGGTGTCGCTAAGATCTGCAAATAATCAAATTTTGGTCATAAAAGCCAGATGGAAAGCAAAGATTTTTAGCCCCATGAAACCTCAAACTTAGGATCAAGTGGTGTGGGATGATTGTGGAAATGCCTCCTGTTCATCGATGTGCCAGTTATCGCCACTTGTGGCAAACTGAGAGACCTTGGTTTATCACTCAGGTAGATCACTACACACCTAGGACGAGATGTCAGCAATGTTCAACGTTGCGTGCCCCGGAGGTTGGGAGAACAACAACGATCAGGAATGACAGCACGAGGTGCGCGGAGGTGAACCTCTTCACTGATCGATCGTCTGATTGAAAGAATAGTGCATAGTTATCCATTCAGTAGTGCAAGTGAAATTGGACGTCACATCCCAAGCATAGGGCGGCAACCAGTGTCACCACAAACCATCAGAAGGCGTTTCCACAACATTGGGCTACAAGCCAGACATCCAGCTACAGGTGTTCCATTAACCTCACGCCACCGCTCCCAAAGACTATCATAGTGCACAGCAAGACGGCAATGGAGCTCTATCCTCTTCATCGATGAGTCTTGCTTTTGTCTCGGATGCAATGATAGCGGGGATTTGTCTGGACTCCACGTGGGCAACGCCATGAAAAGGCCTTTACAAGGGAACCCACAACGGTCCTACTCCCGGGATTTTGCGGTGGCATAATATACGGCAGCCGGACCCCACTAGCCTTCATTTCAGATACCCTAACAGCACAGCGTTAGATTGATTTGGTCGTGGAACCAGTGGTACAGCCATTTCTCTAAAGTGTCCCATAAGCCGTTTTTCAACACGCCAAAGCCAGGCCGCATGTTGCTCATGCTACAGTGAGCAGCCTGCGTGGCCTAAATGTGCTACCATGACCTGCAGCGTCTCTGGACTTGTCTCCCATCGATCACATCTGGAACGTCATTGGTCGGCCATGTCAAATGGAGCTGCCAGCCAATCTTGATGATTTGTGTGCCCATGTGCATTCAGTGTGGCATAACTTTTCTCAGACAACCATTAATAACCTCATTGACAACACACCAATGCGTGTAAGTGCATATATTTCTGGGCGTGGAGCTCATACATGATACTGAGTAAATCAAGTTGTTTGGAATATTTTGTTTTCATTTTTTTTATCGCTTTCTTATCATTAACATGTCTACTGGTCCTGTGATTTCCACAATTCCAAAACTTTTCATTCTTGGTGTTGCAATTTCAATGTTGAGGAGTATTTATACACCGTGTTCCAAATTATTATGCACATTGGATTTAAGTGTCATAAACATTATTTTATTAGTTTTTCAATTAAACTCATGGATTGTATTGTGTCTTATGGGTTATTGGATCATTGTAATCAATCTCAGACACCTGTGATAATTAGTTTGCCAGGTGTGCCCAATCAAAGGAAAACTACTTAAGAAGGACGTTCCACATTATTAAGCAGGCCACAGGTTTCAAGCAATATGGGAAAGAAAAATATCTCTCTGCTGCCGAAAAGCGTGCAATACCTTGGTCAAGGTATGAAAACATTGGATATTTCAAGAAAACTTATGCGTGATCATCGTAATGTGAAAAGATTTGTGGCTGATACACAGCACAGACGGGTTCGTTCAGATAAAGGCATAATGAGGAAGGTTTCTGCCAGGCAAATTAATAGGATTAGGAGAGCAGCTGCTAAAATGCTATTGCAAAGCAGAAAACAGGTATTTGAAGCCGCTGGTGCCTCTGGAGTCCCACGAACCTCAAGGTGTAGGATCCTCCAGAGGTTTGCAAGTGTGCATAAAGCTATTATTCGGCCACCCCTAAACAATGCTCACAAGCAGAAACGGTTGCACTGGGCTCAGAAATACATGAAGACTAATTTTCAAACCGTGCTGTTTACTGATGAGTGCCGTGCAACCCTGCATGGTCCAGATGGATGGAGTAGTGGATGGTTGGTAAACGGCCACCATGTCCCAACAAGGCTGCAACGTCAGCAAAGAGGTGGCGGAGTCATGTTTTGGGCTGGAATCATGGGGAGAGAGCTAGTAGGCCCCTATAGGGTCCCTGACGGTGTGAAAATGACCTCTGCAAAGTACGTAGAGTTTATGACTGACCACTTTCCTCCGTGGTACAAAAAGAAGAACCGTGCCTTCCGTAGCAAAATTATCTTCATGCATGAGAATGCACCATCTCATGCTGCTAAGGATACCTCTGTGTCATTGGCTGCTATGGGCATAAAAGGAGAGAAACTCATGGTGTGGCCCCCATGTTCCCCTGACCTCAACCCTATTGTAAACCTTTGGAGCATCCTCAAGCAAAATATCTATGAGGGTGGGAGGCAGTTCACATCAAAACAGAAGTTCTAGGAGGCTATTCTGACATCCTGCAAAGATATTCAAGCAGAAACTGTCCAAATACTCACAAATTCAATGGATGCAAGAATTGTGAAGGTGATATCAAAGAAGGGGTCCTATGTTAACATGTAACTTGGCCTGTTAAGTTTTTTTTGATTGAAAGAGCTTTTGATTTCTGGAAATATGACCTCCTGATGCTGCCAATTCAACAAATTACCATTTTAGTTCTCTTTACAACGTTTAAAATGTTTTGATCTATGTTGTGCATAATAATTTGAAACAGTGCATTTTGAGTTTTTTACTTCTAAAAAAAACCTGTGATTATTTAGGAGATTTGTTCAATAAAATTCTCATAATACTCCAACGGTTGATGGCTTGAAGATTATACTGACTGTCATTTGCATCGACTATTTAGGAAAATCAGCGAAAAATAACATTTGTATAATAATTTGGAACGCGGTGTATATATTTATTTATATATATATATATATATATATATGTATATATATATGATTTCCAACAAAATTGTCCAATGAGCAGAAGGAGAATCATCTGTTCATTTCCCAAGGACTGTTGGATAGTGTGATAACTGAGCCTGACTTTTTGCATAGAGTGATTACTGGAGATGAAACATGGGTTTTTGAGCATGATCCTGAAACAAAAATGCATAGTACAGAATGGCACAGACCCAATTCACCTTGTCTGAACAAAGCTGGCATGAGCAAGTCGAGAGTCAAATCAATGCTCATAATTTTTTTTGGACTGTCAAGGAGTTGTTCACAAAAAAATTGTACCACCAGGACAGTCAATCAGACTTTTTACCTACAGGTCCTGGATCGTTTGAGTAGAAGGTTTTTGTGAGTGCGCCCTGACATTGCCAAAACGTGGATCCTCCTCCATGACAATGTGCCGAGTCATACATCATTGGCTGTTAGGGAGTTTTTGGCACAATAAACATCCCTACCCTATTTCATCCACAATATAGCCCTGACTTGGCACCGGGTGATTTTTTTTTTTGTTCCCCAAAATCAAAACTCACCTGAAAGGACACAATTTTGGTACTGTTGAAAACTTCTAGTCAGCCGCTTAGATGGCTCTGAACAACCTTCCACATGAAGACTTCCAGCACTGCTACGAAAAATTTCAGTGTCATTGGAATCGTTGTGTTCAGTCCCAGTGTTTTGAATAAAAGGATATTTTTTTTTGGAAATCATTCTCATTACTTTTGTCATGCACCTCGTGTATATTTACTATATATGTATATTGTAGCAATTTGGGAAATGTAGATGGGAAAGGAGACACTCTCAGCGCAGTATTCTTAACCCGTTGCGTACCTTCTCCGCAATAGTACGGTGCAGGTCGCTCATTGCAGCTGACCTTCGCCGTACTATTTTGGAGAAGGAATAAACTGTCACTATGTGAAATCACATTGTGATATAACAGCGGCGGCAGCTGTCATTGACAGCTAACCGTCTCTGTTACCGGCCTGGGGACCAATTAGCAGTCCCCCATGCCGGCGATTGCTGTGATTGGTCAGTCTTCAGAGACTGACCAATCACAGCTGTCTGTGACGTCGTCTACAGGAGAAAGCTCCTGTCACTTTCTCTGATCTCCTCATTTCTGTGAGATCCGTGAGGAGATCAGAGAAAGCGAAGTGTAAAAAAAAAACACACTATTTTTATTAACCCCTTCCCGAAAATGGGCGTATAGTAACGCCCTGAGGATGAAGCTGGCACAGGAGCTGTGCTCGCTCCATCTTCATCGGGCGTCGGCTGTAATATACAGCCGACATCCCACTCCAACAACAGCGATCACTGTTCTCTACAATCACTGTAGTTTAACCCCTTAAATGCAGCTGTCAATAGCGACAGCGGCATTTAAGTGATTGATACAGAGGGAGGGGGCTCCCTCTGCACCCCATTGCCCCCCCCCCCCGCAAAAAGTTGCAGGGTTCTGATGGTTGCAATGGCAACCAGGAAGCCTAGCAACAGCACGGGATCCTATTAGGTCCTGCCCAAGGCAGAATGTAATAGGCTCAACTGTCAGTTGTAAAGTGACAGTTACAATACACTGCACTACACAAGTACATACAGAAGTAGTGCAGTGTAAAATAAAAAGTGAAAAAAAAAACTTTTAGATAAATAAATAAAAGTTTTACGTAATAAAATCAATAATCGCCCTGTTTCCCTGATCAAGTCCTTTATAATTAGAAAAAAATTACAAAAAAAAAAACAGACATAATAGGTATCGCTGCGTTCGTATCGGCCTGACCTAAAAAAATATCATATTATTTATCCCGCATGGTGAACACCGAAAAAAATATCAATAAAAAAACAATGGCAGAATTTCCTTTTTTGGTCACGTTGTTTCCAAAAAAATTTAATAAAAAGTGATCAAAAAGTCGCGCGAAGCCAAACATGATACCAATAAAAACTACAGTGTGTCACGCATAAAAAAGCCCTCACAAAGCTCCGTCGACAAAAAAATAAAAAAGTTATGGCTCTCAGGACATGGTGACACTAAAACATTTTATTTAGAAAAAAGTGTTTTTATTTTGTAAAAGTAGTAAAACATATAAAAACAATATAAATTTGGTATTGCCATAATCGTATCGAACCGCAGAATAAAGTAAACATGTTGTTTATACTGCACAGAGAACGCCGGTAAAAAGTTATAAAAAAAACAGTGAAAGAATTTCTGTTTTTTTGGTCTCCTCACCTCAGAAAAAATGGAATAAAAACTTATCAAATTATCGCATGTACCCCAAAATGATACTAATAAAAACTACAGCTCGTCCCATGAAAATCAAGCACTCACACGGCTCGTCAACGGAAAAATAAACAGTTATGACTCTTGGAACGCAATAATGCAAAACGACGGCCCAAACTAATTTATATGTGCAGCAGTTCTTCACCTAAAACCCCACGTCATCATTTGCAGCCCCCACTGGTAGACCCTGTAAATGCAACGGAAACTATGACATTTTGGGGTCTGTGCTACATATGGGGCTAGTGAAGAAGTTAAAGATTAGGCAATGCTGGAGTGCGGATGTTTTGTACAACACCACAGACACCCTTTAGAAGTGCGACTCCTGCACCCAATAATCCGGCCTGTGCATAAAGGATTGGTTCAAAGCGTACGTCACTATCCATGGATAATAAATTTTATTATTCATTCTCCCCATTATAACATCATCCTATTATGACCTGTTGCACTCCGCCCAGTTTACATATACCCTGATGTACTCCACTTAGCTTACATATACACTGATGTACTCCGCCCAGCTTACATATACCCTGATGTACTCCACATAGCTTACATATACCCTGATAAACTCCACCCAGCTTACATATACCCTGATGTACTCCGCCCAGCTTACATATACCCTGATGTACTCCGCCAAGCTTACATATGCCCCCACATTATAAACTGAAACACCAGTAAAACACTAAACAAAACTACTACCAAGCAAAATCTGCGCTCCAAAAGCCAAATGGCGCTCCTTCTGGGCCTAGCAGTGTGCCCAAACAGCAGTTTATGACCACATATGGGGTATTACCGTACTCTGGAAAACCGCTTAACAATTTATGGGGCGTATGTCTCCAGTGGTACAAGCTGGGCCCAACACATTGGGCACTGAAATAGCATATCTGTGGAAAATGGCAATTTTCAATCTGCATCATCCACTGTGCACTAATTTCTGCAAAACCTTTGGGGGTCAAAATGCTCACTACACTTCTAGATGAATTCCTTGAGGTGTGTAGTTTCCTAAATGGGGTCACTTCTTGGGAGTTTTCACTGTACTGGTACTTCAGCGCAATGCAGCATGGCGTCAAAAATAAATTTTGTAAAATCTCCACTCCAAAAAAACGAAATTGTGCTTTTTCCGTTTAGACCCTTGCCGTATGTCCAAATAGCCATTTACAACCACATATGGGGTATTTCCCTACTCAGGAGAAATTGTGTAACACATTTTGGGGTGTTTGTTCTCCTGTGTTCCTTGTGGAAATGAAAAATTATGAGCTAAATCTACAGGTTATTGGAAAAAAAAAAAATTATTTTCACGGACCAATTCTAATAAAATCTATAAATCACCTGAGGGCTCAAAATGCTCACTACACCTCTAATTTAATTCTTTCAGGGGTATAGTCTCCAAATTGGGATCATACCTGGGGAATTTCTACTGTACTGGTACTTCAGGGGCTCTGCAAATGCGACATGGCCCCCAGAAACCCATTCAGCAAAATCTGAGCTGCAAAATCCAAATGGTGCTCCGTCCATTCTGAGCCCTGCCGTGGGTCCAAGCAGCAGTTTATTACCACATATGGGGTATTACCGTAATGAGGAGAAATTGCTTTACAAATGTTGAGGTACTTTTTCTCCTTTATTCCTTATAAAAATTAGAAAGTTCAGTTTTTTTTCCCAAAAAAAAGTCTCTTTTCATCTTCACAGACTAATTCCAATAAATTCAGCAAAAAAACCTGTGGGGTCAAAATGCTAACTATACCACTAGAAAAAATCCTTGAGGGGTATAGTTTCCAAAATGGGGTCACTTTTGGGGGGTTTCCACTGTTTAGGTCACTCCAGGGCATTGCAAACGTGACACTGCAACGAAAACCATTCCAGTAAAATCAGAGCTCCAAAATTCAAATGGCGCTCCTTCCCTTCTGAGCCCTGCTGTGGGTCCAAACAGCAGTTTATTATCACATATGGGGTATTTCCGTAATCGGGAGAAATTGCTTTACAAATGTTGGGGTGCTTTTTCTCCTTTATTTCTTGCAAAAATTAGAAATTTTTACGTTTTTCCAGAAAAAAAGTAGATTTTCATTTTCACAGACTAACTCCAATAAATATAGCAAAATACCTGTGGGGTCAAAATGCTAACTATACCCCTAGATAAATTCCCTGAGGGGTGTAGTTTAAAAATAGGGTCACTTTTGGGTGTTTCCACTGTTTTGGCACCACAAGACCTCTTCAAACCTGACATGGTGCCTAAAATATATTCTGAAAAAAGGAGGCCCCAAAATCCTCTAGGTGCTCCTTTGCTTCGGAGGCCGGTGTTTCAGTCCATTAGCACACTAGGGCCACATGTGGGATATTTCTAAAAACTGCAGAACCTGGGCAATAAATATTGAGTTGTGTTTCTCAGGTAAAACTTTCTGTGGTACAGAATTTTTTTTATTACATATGAATTTTGTAAAAAAAAAATGACATTTCAAAATTTCAGCTCTACGTTCCTTCAATTCCTGTAAAACGCCTAAAGAGTTGAAACACTTTCTGAATGCTGTTTTGGATACTTTGAGGGGTGCAGATTTCAAAATGGGGTGTTTTATGGGGGTTTCTAATATATAGGGCCCTCAAAACCCATTCAGAACTGAACTCGTCCCTGAAAAAAATAGCTTTTTTGAAATTTTCTTAGAAATGTGAGAAATTGGTGCTAAAGTTCTAAGACTTGTAACGTCCTAGAAAAATAAAAGGATGTTCAAAAAACGATGCAAACATAAAGTAGACATATGGGAAATGTTAATTAGTAACTATTTTGTGTGGTATTACTTTCTGATTTAGAAGCAGATACATTTAAAATTGGAAAAATCATAATTTCTTCACATTTTCTCTAAATTTTCATGTTTTTCACATATAAGCAATGAATTTATCGCCCAAATTTTTTCACTAACATAAAGTACAATATGTTACGAGAAAACAAACTCAGAATCAATTCGATAGGTAAAAGCATTCCAGAGTTATTACCACATAAAGTGACACATGTCAGATTTGAAAAAATGGGTCTGGTCCTCAAGGCCAAAATGAGCTGGGTACTCAAGGGGTTAATTAAACAGGACTTTAAAAGCTTTATCTTTCAATCAGAGAAATCCAATAAACACAGCGGTAGCTTGTCTCATCAGCATGCACATAGTTTAGAATATCAAGAAACGTTTCACGTAACAAAAGTCCAGGTATAAGTCACACAGTTCAGCCCTTTGCAGGAGTTATTTCTCACCCCTCTATAAATGTCAGGTCTGTTCAGTAGCAAAACCAGTCCTCACCTTCCTGCTTCCCCTCTCTCCCTGACACACCTCCCCAGCAGTGTTTTTCTCATATATATATATATATATATATATATATATATATATATATATATATATATATATGTTTGCTCAGCTCACCGCTCCTATTTCTTTTATCATTTAAATTTTTCATTATTATTGAATTTCTTCATTTACAAAGCTCCACAGTGCAAAAAAGTAACAAAGGTCTCTATCAGAACAAACAGGGCTACATACAATGTCCATAAGAATCAATCCAACCAATTCAACACAAATAAGCCGGCTATTATGGCCGACCAATAAGGCAGATTTACCTAAGTCATGAGACCTCTATAAACCAAGCCGAAATTGGCAGCAACTCTGATCTAGACGCTTACCTAAACAAAAAGCAGTCTATCACCACAAGTGAAATTGGGCCTTTGTGGGCCGGTGACCTGAATTATACTCCACTAAGTCATAGAGTCACACGATAAGCTTAAAAATGACTGCTCTTTCTCCCCGACCTCTCAGTACTAATGGTTTTTTTCTGTTATAGACTGAGCACCCAACCTCCATTGTTACACGTTTAAGGTTCTCTGTTTCTCAAATTCATGCCCTTATCGCTGTAAAAGCAACCACTGCAAATTTCAAGAAAGATGAAACCCTCATAACTCCCCTAACTAGGGGAGGCGGGTTGGCAATCATCTCCCACAAAATTACAATGCCCGAAAAGTGTCCGAAGGAGTAAAACGTACTTATTATGGATATGTCTGGCCTATAAATTGGCCAGTAATGTCTTACTACATTGTATAACAATTAGAGACTGAGATGTCTTCCAGAAAGTTACAGCTTCATATCTTAGTGTATGTTTAACGTCCGCGGTCGCAGACTGCAGACTCCTATCATCCTGCAGACCTCTTCCTCTCCAGAGATGCCAGCACATGCGGCCGTCCTGTCCCGCAGTGACCACTAGGGCGCGTGCTCGAGCTAACTTCCGGCCTTAATTAGCCAGAGCACACACATGTTTTAGATTGATTGCTCCTATGATCACTCTGGACTATAAGAAGGACTCTGCCCCTTTCTTCATTGCCTGAGCTTTGTTTATGTTACCCGTGTTAATCTTTGCAAATGGTCCCTTAGTGTCTTCCAGTTCCCAGTGTTCCCGTACCTGCTAGCTGTATCCTGTGTCCCGTGCTACCTTGTTCCTGTGCCTTAAAGAGTTAGAGTCGTGTTGTACCACCAATCTGTCTGCTCTGTTACACCACGCCTGGTGTCTGCTGCCAAGGTCTCTTCTGAGCCTAGTCATCGCTACTGTCTGAACCACCACAGGTACCCTTGCATGAACTATAAACTTTACTTAGTACTCTCTATTGGCCAGCTGCTATACCGCTACGGCGGTACTGCCCAGTGGGTCCACATACCCACAGATCGTGACAGTATCTTCCATTCTGACCGGACACTAGGCCCTTCCTAATTGACAGCAAATATATACTAGAAAAAGGAAAAAATCCAACTGCCCAACTTAAGCATATTAGGTGGCTTAGCACGACTTATGTTTGTTACCAGTCGCTTGGTAAGAGCCTCATGACCCATGCCACTCTGACAATTTCTGACCCCATTGGTTATACTAGTCAGAACAGAGACTTTTATGAAGAAAAAACAACCACTCCTTTAAAACCCTGAAATATTCCAGGAAGGGGAGAGAAATAAAAAGCTTCACTCAAAAACTAAAACATCGTTCACCTCCAAACCACTATTTTCTCATTGAACCATTAAACCAGCCCTTGGAGCATTTTCTGTTCAGGGGATATTACAGCAATCCAGCTATCCCACTGCCTATAGAAATATTTTTCCCTTTCATTCTTATTTAACCCTTTCATGACCAAGAGTCATTGATACCCCTGTGTCCAGGTCAAATTTTCGATTTCTGATATGCACTTATTTAAATGATAATATCTTTGCAACCGCTTTGAACATCACTACTATTTTTACTTTGGTTTTTTTACAAGACTTATGAGGCTTTCATTTTCTGGATTAGTTTAAATAATTCCATGTTTATAATTTTTATTATGAGCAGACAAATCACAAAAAATGTGAAAAAAACACTTTTCTGTAACTTTTTATATAGGTTTATTTATATATTATGTATATATATATATATATATATATATATATATATATATATATATATATATATATATATATATATATATATGGTAAAGCAGAAAGCAAGAGCACTCACTAAGAATCTGTAGTACGGGTGCCCAGCAAGTCGTCCTGATCCTAGGACGGAATATCAAATATAGAAAGAGAAAACTTGCAGCACTCCGGTGTGAAAAAATGGTGGTTGATTCTGTCAAACACAAAGCGACGTTTCAATCCTACAATAGGATCTTGATGCTTGATAAAGATCCTATTGTAGGATTGAAACGTCGCTTTGTGTTTGGCTGAATAAACCACCATTTTTTCACACCGGAGTGCTGCAAGTTTTCTCTTTCTATATTGTATATATATATATATATATATATATATATATATATATATATATATATATATATATATATATATATATATATATATATATATGTGTGTGTGTGCACTGTCACCCTGGATTGCTGTGAGCAGATAAGAGGGCTATATTCACACGACTTGAAAAAAAAAGGGAAGACGTGGATAAAAAATGGGTCAACTGTCAGTTTTTCATGGCTGTTTTTCATCAATGTGTCTCAAAGTTTGAATTCATTTCCCGACCGTCTGACCATTTTTCACCGACATTTGCCATCCATTTCTCATGGAGGTTAAAAAAATTGCTGAATTTTATTTGTTAGGGTTTTTTTTTGTCGTAGCCACCTGAAGACACCACAGTGCCCATGTAGATAGTGACACAATACCACAGTATATAGTGCCACATTGCCCACTGTAGATAGTGCCAGTGCCCACATAGTGCCCACTGTAAATAGTGCCACAGTGCCCACATAGTGCCACTGTTCCCACTGTAGATAGTGCCCACATAGTACCACACACAGTGCCCATGTAGATAGCGCCACAGTGTCCTCTGTAGGTAGTGCCCATATAATGCCACAACGCCCATGTAAATAGTGCCATACCCCCTGTATATAGCATTCCCTGTAGATAGAGCCACCCCCTGCAGAAAGCACCCCTCTGCAAATTGCACCATCCCCTCTGTAGGTAGTGCCACCCCCTGTATATAGTACCACACCCCTGTAAATAGCATCATCCCCTCTGTAGATAGCGCCACGCGCTGCAGATAGCACCACTTCCCCAGTAGATAATGCCACTCCCCCTGTATGTATCGGCACCCCCCCTGTAATTGGCACCCCCTTTCTGTAAATAGCACCACTGAAACTCCCTGTAGGAGCGGAATACATCTGGCCGGGGATTCCACTTTTAGAGGGAGACCCTGATGTCACAGTGACGTTAGGGGCTAACTGTAAAAGCGTAATCCCTTGCCTCAGCGTCAACAGCACTGTGGCTGGGTAAACCGCTCCTGGAGTAGCCCCTCAAGTCACTGTCCATATATGGATAGTGACGCCAGGGGCTTCTCCAGTAGTGGAATACACGACACAGAGCGATCTGACAATGGGGAGAGCCGTTGATGTCACTGTCCGTATATGGATAGTGACGCCAGGGGCTTCTCCAGTAGTGGAATCCCCAGTCAGAGTTTTGGCCTGGGATTCCGCTCCTAGGGAGAATCTCTGATGTCACTATCCAAATGAACAGTGATGTCAGGGGCAATCTCTAGAAGCGGAATCCCCGGCATATATGGATAGTGACGCCAGGGGCTTCTCCAGTAGTGGAATCCCCGGTAAGGATGTCAGCCAGGGATTACGCACCTAGAGAGAGCCCCTGACGGTGGACAGTGATGTCAGGGCCTCTCTCTAGAAGCAGAATGCTTGGCACAGAGCGATCTGACAGTGGGTATTCCGCTTCTAGTGGGAGTTTAGGAGGCAATAGCCACAGGGGTGTGCTATCTACAGCGGAGGCACTATTTACAGTGGGGATGGAGAGACATGGGGGGCTGCCACTAGGGGGGGATCCTCGGCCAGGGAGCTGGCCGGGGATTCCGCTCCTTAAGGGAGCTTAGGTAACGCTATCTGCAGTTTTGCGCTATCTACAGGGGGTTGTGTTAGGCAATATCTACAGTGGGGGGTGTAGTCCAGGGCTCTCAAAGCCCCGGGAGACATGCGCTGCACTCATTAAACCCCGTTCAAGGCCATCAACGTTTATACACATGGCAACTGCACGGGGCATCGGCAGTTGGAATGTATATAGCCGTACATGGCAGTCGTAAAGAGGTTAATGTTAGATAATAAGTTCTTTCTAAGAGCATTACCCTATTCACCTTATGGTGCCATTCTACTTCCTGTGGAGAGTTCTTTGAAACGTATTTATAAATAATAACCTAAAAGCAAAATCTTCAAGATTCATTTGCTACAGCCTCTATCTTTTAATAAGTCAGCTATACCAAAAATAAATAAAGCCGGATTCAGTACTACCCCTTTCAGAATCATCTTAGAGATAGTTTCTTCTACCCCCCTCCAATACCTATGAAGTTTAGGGCATCGCCATAACAGGTAAATAAGGTCTGCTGGATGTGCTAAACATCTTTGACAGTTAGGGTATGTGCACACGTAGTGTTTTCAGGCGTATTTCAAGGCATTTACGCCTCCAAAAACGCCTGAAAAAATGGAACCAGAACGCCTACAAACATCTGCCCATTTTCAAAAAATGACGCGTAAAAACACGCCCGTGAAAAAGAAGTGCATGTCACTTCTTGAGCCGTTTTTGGAGCCGTTTATCATTGACTCTATAGAAAAACAGCTCCAAAAACGGCCGTAAAAAACGCTGCGAAAAACGCGAGTGGCTTAAAAAACTTCTGAAATTCAGGAGCTGTTTTCCCTTGAAAACAGCTCCCTATCTTCAGACGTTTTTGAGTTTGCATGTGCACATACCCTTATCGTTGTTTCTTTGACCCATCACCTTTATAAGCTTTGGGGTATAATAAAGTCTGTTGTTCACCATAAAGCAAACAAATGAGTGTAATTCAGTGATACTTCCCCAATATGTTTATAAACTGACTCCCAGTCAATCCTACTCCCAAGATCCCTGTCCCATTTTTCATGTGATTTTTAAAATATTATTTCCTTCATACAAGAGAAGAAATTTTTAATATAGTGAGGACAAAAGTATTTTCTTAGTTTTTAAACACTCTAAAGACAAAAAAAAATGGTGTAGGTGTAAACCTTGATTAATAATTAATAGCCAAAAATGCATGTTTTGTTTAGAAATACCTAAAAAGCCCGTGATCAGAGATCTTATACAGTCTCTGCAGTTCAGTGAAACTTTTTATTTGTGCATTATTAAATAAATGTGATACCCTTGTATTATGGTGTTCTTTCCAAAACCTAGAGTCTGGAAGGCCGTCAAACTCACATGTTCTTGTTGTCCCATAATGGGGTAACTTTTTTAAGGTTTTTATCTTTTCCATTAGCTTAACCGCATCCGAGACCTCCTGCTGGTTTTCATAAATACGCCCTAATCCCAGTTCTAAAGATATCAAAACCACAGCGTCCAGTAATTCAAACACAGACCATTTGTCATCTAATGTCTCCAGCAAAAATGTATTAGCGCCTAAGCTCTCCCAGTCCTGGAAATACTGAAATTGTGAAGCGAGGAAATATTTTCTCCAGTCTGGAAGGGCAGAGCCCCCTTTGTTTACTGGAAAAGTAAAGGCAGAATATTTAATGCATTTTTTTTTCCTTTTCCAGATCAAGTCATAAACAATGGCTTCAAGTGTTTTTTTTTAAAAAATTCCGGAAGCCAGATAGGGCAATTAGCAAAGAAGTGTAGTACTTTAGGTAGAAAAAAAGACGATATTGGCGTTTACCTCAGCTGAGATATTTAACAGACTTGATTTTTTCCAATTGATTTGAAGACCAACCAGGTTACCTTGGTATAAACAGACTACATGATCCACTTAGGCTAAATTCCCCATGAGCAGGAGAACATCATCTGCATATAGCAAGATTTTGTCAATCTTATTCCCAAATTGAAAACGCACTATATTCTCAGATATTCTGATCTTTATAGCCAAGATCTAAATTACAACCCTGCCACACCCTCCTTTCAAGATTAAAATAAAGTGATTTATGGCCGTTCAAGCCAGTTCTGGCCTTCAGTTGTCTATATAATAGTTTAATCCAGTTTATACATTATTCCGTTATACCAAATGACCCAATACCCTAAAAAGGAAGCACCATTCCACTGTATCCAAAGCTATCATTGCATCGATTGGGAGAGTTGGGAGAGTGACCCCTCCTCTAGCATACTCTTTCCCAAACTGCAAGTTAGCGAAAACACGGCGGTGTAATGATGGGGGTAGGGAAACAGACAAGTGAGCCGTAATATACCCGCCACTCAGTCCCTGCCTACTTGCAACGACCCGCCCTAGGCAATGGGGTACAACTAGGCGACGGTCCCTACGCTCAATAAGTGCACGACAGACAAACAGACAAGGGTACACGGATCAAGGGAAAAGGGGCAGTTGCCCACGGCAACACCGTGAGCAACAAGAGTGGTGAACGAGCCGTGTCAAACCAGGAGTGTATGAGGTACCAAACGCAGAGCAGGAGAGTAGTGAACAAACCGAGTCAAACCAGGAGTGAACGAGGTACCAAACGCAGAGCAGGAGAGTAGTGAACAAGCCGAGTACAACCAGGAGTGTACGAGGTACCAAACGCAGAGCAGGAGAGTAGTCAGTAAGCCAGGGTCAGTATGAAGCAGGGTCAAATAGTTCAAGAAGCTGCAGCAGGGCCAGGAAACCAAACAAGAAGAATCACAAGTAAGGAGGAACAGGAAAGGCAGGTATAAATAGACAGAGGGCGGGAGCTAGCTCCGTCTGGCCAGGCTGTGATAGGCTCTCCCACTCCTAAGCCTGCCATCCTGAGTGGTGGAAGATGGAGTCAGTCTCACAGACATAGAAGCAGGTGCAGACTGATTACCTATGGGCGTTGACACAGAAGCTGAGCCTGGCAGATCCTTTACAGGCGGACATTATTTTCCAGAACCCTACTGTGAATAAACCTGGTACCACATCGTCAGCGGCAGGGTGTCAGCTGTATGTTACAGCTGACACCCAGCTAGCTCTGATCACTGCCATTAACCCCTGAGATAGCGATCGCTGCATCTTAGTGGTTTGTAGCCAACCGGCAGCCCTACAATACGATTGCAGGGCTGCCGTTAGTTACTATGGCCTAACATTGGCCTCCTACTCTGCCGATCATGGAAGCTAATTATGCCCCACCCAGAGGTAGACCCTAATTGGCTTGCTGACAGTGAACGACTGACATGTCTAATACATTGCACTACATAGGTGATGCAATGTATTAGAAAATAAACAGTTGGACCATCAAGTCCCCTAGTGGGACTAAAAAAAAGTTGTTCAAGTAATAAAACAAAATGCAATCGCCCTTTTTCCCTTATCAAGTCCTTTATTATTGAAAAAAACTGTTTTTGGTCACTTTGCCTTTCAAAAATTGGAATAAAAAGTGATCAAAAAGTTGCATGTATCCAAAAATGGTACCTATAAAAATTACAACTCGTCCCACAAAAAACAGGCCCTCATACAGCTTCATCAACTAGAAAAAAATTAAAAGTTATGGTTCTCACAACACGGTGACAGAAAAAGGTAATTTTATTGTTAGTGTCGCCGGAATCGTACTGACCCGTAGAATAAAGTTAGCATGTAATTTATAATACATGGTGAATATTTTATAAAAAAAAAAAAAAAAACGATGCCAGAATTGCTGTTTTTTGGCCACCTTGCCTCCCAAAAAATAGGATAAAAAGTGATCAAAGAGTCAGATGTAACCCAAAATGATACCAATAAAAACTAAAGCTCGTCCCGCAAAAACACAGACCACATACCACTGCATCTGGGTTCCATAAGTCAGGAAAGAAATATGCGGTAGTGAAGGTCAAAGGGAAACATTTCTTCTATTTTAAAAGGCAATTTATCAAGGCCCTAAAATTAGGGAACCAGGAAGGGGAGGGCCCAAACATATCTGCTGGAAGCGAGATTCCCCGTATTATACCAAGACAACACTTTCCCAACAAAATTCCCCAAACTGCAAAGGTGCAGAGTGTGTATCAAAGGGGGGATAAGAAAGGGTACTATTTATCAGTGTGACACTGGCCTGTGCACTGATGTACTCTGCCCAGCTTACATATGCCCCCACATTATAAAATAAAATACTAGTAAAACTCAAACAGAACTATTACCAAGCAAGATCCATGCTCCAAAATCCAAATGGTGTTGCCTCCTTTCTGAGCCCTACACTGTGCCCAAACAGCAGTTTATTACCACATATATGGGATCGCTATACACGAGAGAACCCTTTTAACAAAATTTGGGCTGTGTGCCTCCAGTGGCACAAGCTGAACACAACATATTTGCCACTGAAATGGCATATCTAGGGAAAAAATGCTCAGGACACCCCTTAATAAATTCCTTGAGGGGTGTTGTAATGGCAGGAAGGAGGTGAAGGGAACAAGTGAGCCCTAATCTACCCACCGCCCTGTCCCTGCCTACTTGCAACGACCCACCCTAGGCGACGGGGTACAACTTGGCGGCGGTCCCTACGCTGTCTAAGTGCAAGGGAGAACAAACAGGGAACACGCAAGGGAAGGGGCAGTAGCCCACGGAACGCCTCGAGGAAACGGAGCGGTGAATGAGTCAGTCAGGATCAGGATGTAGTGGAGTATACCAACGAGAGCACGGAGCAGGAAGCAAGCCAGGGGCAAAGCGAAGCAGGATAAGCGGAACTGAAGCAAGGCAGAAGCACGGCAGAAGCAGGCTGGAGCAAGGCAGCAGTGGGGCCAGGAATCCAAGAAGAATAACAAGCACTGAGGAAGAGAACACGGCAGGTATAAATGGACAAGGGGTGGAGCTAACTCCGACTGACCAGGCCGCGATAGGCTCTCCCACTCCTGAGCCTGCCACCCTGGTTGGTGGGAGCCGGTGTCAGTCTAAGAGGTCTGGCCTCAGGTGTCGACTGATTAATCCCGGGAGTATACACAGACGTAGTACCTGGCAGATCCTTTACAGTACTCCCCCTTTTATGAGGGGCCACCGGACCCTTACTAAGAGGACCCGGTTTAGTGGGGAAGAGAAGGTGGAACCTCCTGATCAATACCCCAGCGTGAACATCACGAGCAGGTACCCAAGTCCTCTCCTCCGGCCCGTATCCTCTCCAATGGACCAGGTACTGGAGGGAGCCCTGGATCATCCTACTGTCCATAATCTTGGCCACCTCGAATTCCACCCCCTTAGGGGTGAGAACGGGAACAGGAGGTTTCCTCGAGGGGGACCAGGACGGGCAGCAGCATTTAAGGAGGGAGGCATGGAAGACGTCATGTATGCGAAAGGATGGGGGCAGCTCCAGACGGAAGGATACAGGGTTGAGGACTTCAATGATCTTATAAGGTCCAATAAATCAGGGAGCAAACTTCCTGGACGGGACCTTAAGGCGCAAGTTCCTGGACGACAACCAGACCAGATCCCCGACGACAAACCGGGGGTTAGCAGAACGTCTACTATCAGCCTGAATCTTTTGTACGCTCTGGGACGCCTCTAGGTTCTTCTGAACCTGGGCCCAGACTGTGCACAGTTCCCGATGAACGTCCTCTACCTGGGGATTATTGGAACAACCAGGAGAAACGGAGGAGAACCTTGGGTTAAACCCGAAATTACAGAAAAACGGGGAGACCCCTGACGAGTTACTGACCCGGTTATTCAGGGAAAATTCGGCGAGGGGAAGGAATGAGACCCAATCAAATTGACAGTCAGAGATGAAACACCTTAAATATTGTTCCAGGGATTGGTTAGTCCTTTCCGTTTGGCCATTAGTTTCGGGATGGAAGGCGGAGGAGAAGGACAGATCAATCTCCAACTTTTTACAAAAAGCTCTCCAAAATAAGGAAACAAATTGTACCCCTCTGTCAGAAACGATATTGACTGGGGCCCCATGGAGACGCAGGATGTGTTTAACAAACAAAGAAGCTAACGTCTTGGTGTTAGGTAGTTTCTTAAGGGGCACAAAGTGGCACATCTTGCTGAAGCGGTCTACTACCACCCACACCACCGACTTGCCCTGAGATGGAGGCAAATCGGTGATAAAAACCATGGAGATATGGGTCCAAGGTCTCTGGGGAATGGGCAAGGAACGTAGTAAGCCCACAGGTCGGGACCTAGGGGTCTTGGACCTAGCACAAACCTCACAAGCGGCGACGTAAGCCCTAACATCTTTAGGCAACCCAGGCCACCAATAGTTTCTGGTAATGAGGTGTTTGGTGCCCAAGATGCCAGGATGACCAGATAGTTTAGAGTCATGGTTTTCCCTGAGTACCCTTAGCCGGTATTGCAGGGGGACAAACAGTTTGTCCCCAGGGAGGTTCCCGGGAGCTGAACCTTGATCAGCCGCGATGTCAGAAGCTAAATCAGAATCAGTGGCAGAAACGATTATACCAGGGGGTAAAATGCAAGCAGGATCCTTCTCGGAAGGAGGATTGGCCATGAAACTACGTGACAGTGCATCAGCCTTAATATTTTTGGACCCAGCCCTATAGGTAACCAAGAAATTAAATCTGGTAAAGAATAGTGCCCAACGAGCTTGTCTAGGATTAAGCCTCCGGGCAGATTCTAGGAAAACCAGATTCTTGTGGTCAGTAAGGACCGTTACCTGGTGTCTGGCCCCCTCCAGAAAGTGACGCCACTCTTCAAAAGCCCATTTAATGGCTAAAAGTTCGCGGTTGCCAATATCATAGTTACTCCCCGTGGGCGAAAACTTCCTAGAGAAGTAAGCACAGGGGCGAGGGAGCTGGTACCCTGGGACAAGACGGCCCCCACTCCCACCTCGGATGCGTCAACCTCCACAATAAATGGCTCCCTTTGGTTGGGCTGAACCAGCACGGGGGCCGAGATAAAGCACTTCTTGAGGGACTCAAAAGCCTGGACTGCCTCAGGGGGCCAATGGAGGACATCAGCACCCTTGCGAGTAAGGTCCGTAAGAGGCTTAGCGACGACCGAGAAGTTGGCAATAAATCTCCTGTAATAGTTAGTGAACCCCAAAATACACTGTAGCGCCTTCAGGGAGGCAGGTTGGACCCATTCCGCCACAGCCTGAACCTTGGCAGGGTCCATGCGGAATTCATGAGGAGTGAGGATTTGACCTAAAAATGGTATCTCCTGTACCCCAAACACACATTTTTCGGTCTTCGCAAACAGATTATTTTCCCGGAGGACCTGGAGGACCTTCCTGACATGCTCCACGTGGGAGGACCAGTCCTTGGAAAACACCAGTATGTCATCAAGGTACACAACAAGAAAATTACCCAGGTAATCTCTCAGAATTTCATTAATAAAATTCTGGAAGACGGCAGGGGCATTACACAACCCAAAGGGCATGACCAGGTATTCGAAATGACCTTCGGGTGTGTTGAACGCAGTTTTCCACTCATTACCCTCTTTGATGCGGATAAGGTTATATGCCCCCGTAGATCGAACTTAGAAAACCATTGGGCCCCCTGAACCTGATTAAAAAGATCCGGAATTAAAGGAAGGGGATACTGGTTCCTTACGGTGACCTTATTCAGGTTCCGATAATCAATGCACGGCCTAAGACCACCATCCTTCTTCCCCACGAAGAAGAAGCCAGCACCTACAGGAGAAGTCGAGGGGCGAATGAAACCCTTGGCCAGGCATTCTTGGATATACTCCCTCATAGCTTCACGTTCAGGACATGAAAGATTAAATATCCGACCCTTAGGAAGCTTGGCACCAGGCACCAAATCGATGGCGCAATCGTAATCTCTATGAGGGGGCAACACCTCGGAGGCCTTGTTAGAAAACACATCAGCGAAGTCCTGAACAAACTCAGGAAGCGTGTTTACCTCCTCCCGGGGAGAAATAGAGTTAACAGAAAAACATGACGTCAGGCATTCACTACCCCATTTGGTAAGATCCCCAGTATTCCAATCAAACGTGGGATTATGCAGCTGCAACCAGGGAAGACCTAATACCAGATCGGACGATAATCCCTGCATCACCAGTACAGAGCACTGCTCCAAATGCATGGAGCCAACAAGGAGTTCAAAAACAGGAGTATGCTGAGTAAAATAACCATTAGCAAGAGGAGTGGAGTCGATACCCACTACCGGTATAGGATAAGGCAAATCAATAAAAGGCATTTTTAGAGACATAGCAAATTCCACAGACATGATATTAGCAGATGAGCCAGAATCCACGAAAGCACTGCCCGTGGCAGACCGGCCAGCAAACGAGACCTGAAAGGGAAGCAAAATTTTATTGCGTTTTATATTAACGGGAAATACCTGTGCGCCCAAGTGACCTCCCCGATGATCACTTAGGCGCGGAAGTTTTCCGGCTGTTTATTCTTGCGCCTGGGACAGGTCTTCAGTAGATGCTTGTCGTCCCCACAATAGAAGCAGAGACCATTCTTCCTGCGAAACTCTCTACGTTGTCGAGGGGACATGGAGGCCCCGAGTTGCATAGGTACCTCCGAGTCTTCCGTGGAAGAGCGAGGAGACGGGACCTCGGGGGGAATCGCAGGGAAGTCAGAGGGGAACACATTTAAAACGTTCAAGCTGACGTTCCCTGAGACGTCGGTCAAGTCGTACTGCTAGGGCCATAACCTGGTCTAGGGAGTCAGAAGAGGGGTAGCTAACCAGCAGATCCTTCAGGGCGTCAGATAATCCTAACCTAAACTGGCACCTTAGGGCCGGGTCGTTCCACCGAGAAGCTACGCACCACTTTCTAAAATCAGAACAGTATTCCTCAACAGGTCTCCTACCCTGACGTAAGGTCACCAGCTGACTCTCGGCTAAGGCAGTCCTGTCAGTCTCGTCGTAAATGAGTCCGAGGGCAGAGAAAAAACGATCAACGGAGGAAAGTTCAGGGGCGTCAGGAGCCAAGGAGAAGGCCCACTCTTGGAGCCCTTCCTGGAGTCGGGATATAATGATACCCACCCGCTGGTTCTCGGAACCTGAGGAGTGAGGTTTTAGGCGGAAATAAAGTCTGCAACTCTCCCGGAAGGAGAGAAAAGTCTTACGGTCCCCTGAGAACCGGTCAGGTAACTTGAGGTCGTGTTCTAGAGGTGAGGTGAGGGGTACTGCTAAGGCAGCGCCACCCTGGTTGACCCTCTGAGCCAGGGCCTGGACCTGTAGGGAGAGGCCCTGCATCTGCTGGGTCAGGGTCTCAAGGGGGTCCATGATAGCGTCAGCGTAGGAGAAATGGTAGACTAGGTATGGGCTTGTTATTATGTAATGGCAGGAAGGAGGTGAAGGGAACAAGTGAGCCCTAATCTACCCACCGCCCTGTCCCTGCCTACTTGCAACGACCCGCCCTAGGCGACGGGGTACAACTTGGCGGCGGTCCCTACGCTGTCTAAGTGCAAGGGAGAACAAACAGGGAACACGCAAGGGAAGGGGCAGTAGCCCATGGAACGCAGCGAGGAAACGGAGCGGTGAATGAGTCAGTCAGGATCAGGATGTAGTGGAGTATACCAACGAGAGCACGGAGCAGGAAGCAAGCCAGGGGCAAAGCGAAGCAGGATAAGCGGAACTGAAGCAAGGCAGAAGCACGGCAGAAGCAGGCTGGAGCAAGGCAGCAGTGGGGCCAGGAATCCAAGAAGAATAACAAGCACTGAGGAAGAGAACACGGCAGGTATAAATGGACAGGGGGCGGAGCTAACTCCGACTGACCAGGCCGCGATAGGCTCTCCCACTCCTGAGCCTGCCACCCTGGTTGGTGGGAGCCGGTGTCAGTCTAAGAGGTCTGGCCTCAGGTGTCGACTGATTAATCCCGGGAGTATACACAGACGTAGTACCTGGCAGATCCTTTACAGGTGTAGTTCCCAAAATGGGGTCACTTCTCAGGGGTTTATTTTATTATTTCACACGAGAGCCTCTGCAATTGTGAACCAATACTTTGTAAGTTGCCAAATTAGGCCTCAATTTCACATTGTACTCTTTCACTCCTAAGCCCCGTCGAATGTAGAGGCAAAAGCTAGGGCCACATGTAGGTTATTCCTAAAACCAGGAAACAGCATAATAGTTAGAGAGCTGTCCTATCAAGTGGCACAAGCTGGGCACCACATATTGGCATATCTATGGAAAAATTGCAACATCGAGTGCACATGATATTTTGGAAAACACCTGTGGGGTTAACATTCTCAATACACCACTAGGTGAATACCTTGAGGGGCGTAATTTCCAAAATGAGGTCACTTCTGGGGTGTTTCCACTGTTTTGGTCTCACAGGGGCTTTGCAAATGTGACACAGCGCCCAGAAACAAATCCAGCAATGAATGTACTCCAAAAGTCAAATGGTGCTTCTTCCCTTCTGAGCCCTACCGTGTGCCCAAACAGTAGTTTATGACCACATATGGGGTGTTGCCATACTCTGGAGAAATTGCTTTACAAATGTTGGGGTGCTTTTTCCCCTTTTATGTGTTGAGAAAGTGAAAAATTTTGAGCTAAACTACATCTTATTGGAAAAAATAATAATTTTTATATTCACTGCCCAATTCTAATAAAATCTATGAAACACATGTGGGGTCAAATGCTCACTACACCCCTAGATGAATTCCACAAGGGGTGTAGTTTCCTAAATGGAGTCACTTTTGGGGAGTTTCCACTGTACTGGTACCTTAGGGGCTTTGCAAATGCGATATGGTGCCGAGAAACCAATCCTGCAAAATTTGCGCTCCAAAAGCCAAATGGAGCGCCTTTGCTTATGAGTAGAGATGAGCGAACTTATGAAAAGTTCGCCGAATTTCGTGAAAAAGTTCGATTCGGACCGAACTAGTTCTGACCTAACCTGCAATACAAGAAAGCCTCTAAAAGTGGTGTATAACACTGTTTAAAAGCCCTAGAAGCCCTGTATAACACTCTTAGGTCACCCATGAGTGTATCCAAGTACTTTTGAGCTGTCTTTAAAGAGGCTCTGTCACCAGATTTTGCAACCCCTATCTGCTATTGCAGCAGATAGGCGCTGCAATGTAGATTACAGTAACGTTTTTATTTTAAAAAAACGAGCATTTTTGGCCAAGTTATGACCATTTTTGTAATTATGCAAATGAGGCTTGCAAAAGTCCAAGTGGGTGTGTTTAAAAGTACAAGTCCAAGTGGGTGTGTATTATGTGCGTACATCGGGGCGTTTTTAATACTTTCACTAGTCGATCTTACCTGCAAACGCTGATGCTGCTGCAGAATCAACTGTAGCCTCTGCTGCCGATGTGGCCGTCACGATGCAGGACCTGTGAGTGACGTCACAGATCTGCACTGTCACAAGCTGGGCGTTCTGAAGAGAAGAGGATGTTACTTCTCATCAGAGCGCCCAGCTAGTGAAAGTATTAAAAACGCCCCGATGTACGCACATAATACACACCCACTTGGACTTGTACTTTTAAACACACCCACTTGGACTTTTGCAAGCCTCATTTGCATAACTACAAAAATGGTCATAACTTGGCCAAAAATGCTCGTTTTTTTAAAATAAAAACGTTGCTGTAATCTACATTGCAGCGCCTATCTGCTGCAATAGCAGATAGGGGTTGCAAAATCTGGTGACAGAGCCTCTTTAAGGCAAAGTTAGTGTCAAAGTTCCGCCAACATGTATGGCTATAGGAAAACGGATGGGACACGGTGATAACTAACAGAAACCACTGCACTTGTGCATGTTGTATGCTTAATGCATTTTAAAAAAAGGTACAAAAATTAACCATTTTGCCCAATATCCCAAATTTATAATATCTTGGAAGCCACCACACTGTGTTCCTATTTTTATTCGGATCTGTCTTTGAATTTTATGAAATTTTTATGTTGTATGTCCTAATAAAATTTGTTACATTTTTACTATATCTATGGCGTAATTACTTCTTTTTCTCAAAGTTTTTTCATGATATAATGAAGTTTGCTACATTATTTGTATATAATGAGGCGTATTGGACACTTGTTAATGACGCCTAACTCTCTACCTAACCTGGTAAGTCCTTATATTTCAATTGCCTGTATCGCAAGTTGGATTGTTATTCCAGTGAACGGCCAGGGATGAGCCCCTTCTAAAAGCGTATTCACACACTGACACTGGCTTGGCAAATGGCAATGAATGAGAATTTCAATCAGCCTCGCTGCAGTGCACTCAGGGAATGCTGGGCCTTGTAGTACTACTAGGCTGCCTGTATCGCAAGTTGGATTGTTATTCCTGTTAACGGCCAGGGATGAGCCCCTTCTAAAAGCGTATTCACACACTGACACTGGCTTGGCAAATGGCAATGAATGAGAATTTCAATCAGCCTCGCTGCAGTGCACTCAGGGAATGCTGGGCCTTGTAGTACTACTAGGCTGCCTGTATCGCAAGTTGGATTGTTATTCCTGTTAACGGCCAGGGATGAGCCCCTTCTAAAAGCGTATTCACACACTGACACTGGCTTGGCAAATGGCAATGAATGAGAATTTCAATCAGCCTCGCTGCAGTGCACTCAGGGAATGCTGGGCGTTGTAGTACTACTAGGCTGCCTGTATCGCAAGTTGGATTGTTATTCCTGTTAACGGCCAGGGATGAGCCCCTTCTAAAAGCGTATTCACACACTGACACTGGCTTGGCAAATGGCAATGAATGAGAATTTCAATCAGCCTTGCTGCAGTGCACTCAGGGAATGCTGGGCCTTGTAGTAGTACTACTACTACCACTACTACAAAGGCTGCCTGTATTGCAAGTTGGATGCAACGGGGATGAGCCCCTTATAAAAGCGTATTCACACACTGGCTGAGTAGTGAGTAGTGGATGAGCCCCTTCGATTTCTGGATTCCCGCCATTTAGATTCCTAAAGCTTTCCCTTACTGCACAGAGATGCTATCCCTACAGCTCCTGTCTGTAAAATGGCCGCTGAGCTCCGTGCATAGACTTTTATTGCAGGCTTGAGCCCGCCCCTATGCTGCCTCCCGATTGGCTGGGAGAGCCGTTTGCAAGGCATTATGGGGTAGCCTGATGTCAGGTGATCTTGTGAAATCCTCCATTTTAGATGTAACATGTGGCAGGCGCCAAAAATGTAGCCGGGTTCGGTCAAAACGGGTTCGGCCCGAACCCGATGAAGTTTGGATTCGCTGCGAACCGAACTTTTCCTGAAGTTCGGACCGAAACCGGGTTCGGTTGTCCCGGTTCGCTCATCTCTACTTATGAGCCCCAGCACGTGCCCAAACATATGTGGTAATTATGTACAACAGAAAAGATGCTTTACAAATGTTGGAGGACATTTTCTTCTTTATTCCTTGTGAGAATTTTTTTTTTTTTTTAGCTAAAACGACATCTTATTGGAAAAAATAAAAATGTTTCATTTTCACGTTCAAACTTTAATAAAATCTATGAAACACATGTGGGGTCAAAATTCTCACTACACCCCCAGATAATTTCCTTGTGGGGTGTGGTTTCCAAAATAGGGTCTTTTTTGGGGTGTTTCCTTTGTTTTGGCATCACAAGACCTCTTCAAACCTGACATGATGCCTAAAATATAATCTAATAAGAAGGCCCCAAAATCCTCTAGGTGCTCCTTTGCTTCGGAGGCCTGTGTTTCAGTCCATTCGCACACTAGGGCCACATATCGGATATTTCTAAAAACTGCAGAATCTGGGCAATAAATACTGGGTTGTGTTTCTCTGGTAAAACCTTCTGTGTTACAGAAAATAATTAATTAATAATGAATTTTTGCATAAAAAATTACATTTGTAAATTTCACCTCCACTTTGCTTTAATTCTTGTGAAATGCCTAAAGGGTTAAGAAACTTTGTAAATGCTGTTTTGAATACTTTGAGGGGTGCAGTTTTTAAAATGGGGTTTGTATTGTATGGGCCTCTCAAAAGTACTTCACAACTTAACTGGCTCCTGTAAAAATAGCCTTTTCAAATTTTCTTGAAAATGTAAGAAAGTTCTGCTAAAGTTCTAAGCCTCGTAACGTCCTAGAAAAATAAAAGGATGTTCAAAAAATGATGCCAATCTAGAGTACACATATGGGAAATGTAAATTAGCAACTATTTTGTGTGGTATAGCTATTTGTCTTAAAAGCAGATACATTTAAAATTTATAAAAATTCAAATTTTGGCAATTTTTTTTCTATATTTTGATGGTTTTCACAATTAAATACTGAATGTATTGACCAAATTTTACCAGTAACATAAAGTCCAATGTGTGACGAGAAAATAATCTCAGAATCGCTTGGATAGGTAAAAGCATTCCAAAGTTATTACCACATAAAGTGAGACATGTCAGATTTGTAAACTTAGTCTCTGTCAGGAAGGTCAAAAGTGGATGCAGTGGGAAGAGGTTAACCTTGAGCGATACAGATCTTGGTAATATTCCTTAAATTCCTCTTCAGTTTTTTCTACGTAATATATAAGTTGCCCCTTATTATTCTTGTTAAAGGTGATAAAGTTAGGAGGATGTTGGTTACTTACAATATGGGCCAAGAATTTACTCGTTGTATTAGCTTCAAATTAATTTTGTTTGCAACTCCAAAAAATATCAGATTGTGCTTCCTCCATCAACAAATTATCATACTTCATTTGTGTAGGTTTCCATTGAGTTTCAGCAGCCACTGAGGGATTTTCTACATATAATTTTACCGCCTCAACTAGCTGTTTTTTAGTTATATCCCTCTGATTATACTGGGCCTTATTTATAATGTTTTGATATTTAAAACAATTACCCTGATGTTTGGTTTTAGGGCATCCCATACGATCGCCAAGTCCGGATAGCCAGAGTTGGCAACTAGAAAAACTGATAACTCACTTTCTACCTTATGGAAGTCACCACTAAGGGGCATATTATGTTTGTAGTAATAATGAGATTCAATTCAAAGACCCTTAGAGTCCAACCACTGGGCGTTCCTTTTGCAAAAAAACAAAGTAGGTCCCTTATGAAGAATTTTAAGTTTTGCCGGGAACAAGAGCGAATACTGAATATTTGCATGCATCAGCTTCCTTTTAACCTCCAAAAAGCTCAATCTTAACTTATTTGTTGCCAGAGAAAAGTCTGAGTAAATTGAGATACGAGCATCGTTGAAAAACACTTCCCCCTTCTTCCTTTTTCCCCGAGGATCGCATCTCTATCTTAATAGCATAGCAGCTTTAACAAAATAGGCCAAGAAAAAGCTCCTACTGATCTAGGTCTGACCGTTAGCCGGTGGGCTCGTTCCACACACATTTTTTTGGGAGGGGCTCCTGCCCTATCAGTACTAAAATCCACTTCTGATTAAAGTCTCACATCCACCCCTTCTGGGAATCCCACAAATTTAAGATTGTATCTCCCGATTATGTTGTTGAAATTTAGATTCTTGTTTCAGTTCAGTAACATTGTTCGTTAGGATGGACATGGAGTCCCCCAGAAGGGAGATTCTCCCCTCAGCTTCCTCAATCCTATTACGAATTTCAGACATATCAGACCTAATTGATGAATTGTCCAACTTGACCCGACCATCTGCAAGTGCAAGTCCGTGACTTTACAGTCTGTTTTTTTACTGTATTTAATATCTCCTGCAGTAACAGAGGATTGTCCGTCCATTGGTGCTCATTCTGTGTCCCAAGATTGGTGTCCAAAATGGCTGCATTAATTGACGAGTATTCCTCACTTTCAGTGGGATTTACAGAGGTGTTGCCTTTATCTGCCTGATTAGGTGCTAGAGCAGCCTGGTTCTTATATGCTCATGTGCCTGCTGATAAGGGGGAATTAAGGAATTTGTCCATATTCTGGGTATTTTTCCTTTTCTGGATTTCTGGTAGACAGTTCCCTGATCTACGTTCGGGATTGCCTGTCTTTTGGCTGTCATATTAGTAGCGTTAACTTTTCCCCAATTTCCCTTTTAGGTATGTACAAAGAGAAAAAAGCATTCTTACTCGTTTTCTTTCTTTTTATTAAATATTCCTTTACTCCCACCACATGTTCTTCTCTAATGAAGGTTATTTAGGTTATTTATAACAAAAACAACCAATAACATTGATGCAAATTCTGAGAAGATATAATTTCTTTGGCAAGAGAGTTACAACAGTACCCCCACAACAAGGCTGGTATAAGGCAGAAAGCAGAAAATGTAGAGAAAAAATATCTGGACTAGCCAGTAAAGCTCTCCCCCTCCAGGAGCCCTTAGGTCTGATATGTCTGGTGTGTCTCAGTTGGCTAATGAGCCTTTGTCCCGAAGTAGAGATGGTGTGGGATGAGTCAGCATAGAGGAAATCAGCAGTGGAGGAGCTCAGCAGTGTAGGTAAATGGAGATGGAAGTGCTTTGCATCTGGAGTTGCAGTTGCCAATATTGAGGAACAGAGCATGCACCATACGGTCATTGTCCCAAGCTGACATGAAGGGGAGCCTGATGTTAGGAGGACCTGGCTGCTTCTTCCTCAAAAAATTGGCAGAGCCAAAGTTCCCGGCGTGGTGTAATATGCAGAGCAGCCGACCGCTCCTTGCTCAGTGGCTCAGCAGCTCACTCAGAGGCTCTCAGTGCCCTGCGTGGAATCACGGAGTTCCACGCTATACTCTGGCGGCGGGAGGAGATGGGAGTGAGATGAACCCACGCACAGACGTCCGCTCACATGACCGCTCCAATTCAGATCCCTCTACAGGGCATTGTTAATCACACTTCTCATTACTTCTCCCCTCCAGGTCCGCTCTGCATGCCGCATGTCACCGTTGTGGGGTATGTGGACACACTGGGCTGCTCCACCGTAGCAGAGTGGCAGCTAGCAAAACAAGAGTCCATGCGGAGAGGGAGATAAGAGCGAATCATTCACAGAGGGAAAGGTATATTAATTGGTTGAATTTCTGAAAGTCCAGATCGAGAAACAAATTAGAACTGTCCAAGTACAAGGGCATATTGCTGATTAACTGGTACTGGTACTGGTACTAAGGCCCCATGCACACAACCATATTTTTCATCCGTAATCACGGACCGTAACTATGGACCCATTCATTTCTATGGGCTACGGACACCTTTCCGTATTTTTACGGATGGGTGTCCGTGCCGTAGAAATGATAGTACATGTCTTTTTTGTCCGTAATTACAGCACTGACGCCACATAGAAATCTATGGGCACTTCCATAATTACGGACTGCTAAGGATATGTGCTTCCTTGGCCGTTCGTAATTACGGAAGCATTGATATGCGATGCTAGGGAATTACCCTAGATTCCTCCCTGTTTTTTTGTGGATCTGTAAATACTGATGCATTACGGATGCACTACGGACCATATTTACGGGCACCCTTTTGTATATGCGGATGATTTACGGATGACGTATTTACGGACAGTATTTACGGATGGATGAAAAATACGGTTGTGTGCATGGGGCCCTACTTAGCTGCCCTCTGGAAGCTGAGGTCCCTCTCAATTATGTAAATAGCACCAGAATGATGCTACTACTGGAAAAAGACAATTGTTTCTCTGAGGTCATGGCTGATGTTCTTTCTTCTTGGCATGAGGTAGACACACACCTGAGTGCTCCAAAACACCAAACTTGCAGCGTTTAGGCTGGCACCTCAAGTCACAGTTTAAATACGCTAAAGAAACTTTACAAGGTATGCCTATGGGGAAAAATGTTCTGTAACACAAGAACTAGCTAAAATCTGTCTGAATTGCGGTAACATTTTCCCCATAGGTATGCATTGTAGTCTTCCGCAGTGTATTTTTAAGCAGCATATGACTGCATTACATTTACCTGGCAGGGTAAGTATGAAAGCTTTTTTATTTATTTTTCTAGTGCTGCTTTCCGCAGTGAAAATTTTGCACCACAATGTGGTTCCGTTTTTTTGGGCCGGAATGTGCTGCGGGTTCTCGGTCAATATCCGACGTGTGGGAATCTGGCCTTAGGCTAGGGCTAAACCTAGACTTTTTTGTAGTGCTACTGATTGATTATAACTATTGAGCATCAGTTTAACATGTGTAAATAATAATGAAACAAAACCAAATGCATTTTACCCATTTAAACCTATTTTTGCCTCACCACATTCCGGCAGCCATAATATTATTAAGCCCTCGTTCACATATACGTCGGGCTTCCCTTCACGGGTTCTGTTAGATCTTTCGGTCAGGGGAACCCATGAACCGAAAGCCAAACAGAAACCATAGCTTCTGTTTGCATTACCATTGATTTCAATGGTAATGCTTCCTGTGCAATGGGGTCTTCGTTTGTCTCCGTTTCATAAGGTTTCCATTTACTTTTTTTGCGGAAAATATAGCATAGTCGACTGCGCTATTGATTCTGCCAAAACAACGGAAACCTTACGGAACAGAGACAAACAGAAACCATTTGCAACAGAAGCATTACCATTGAAATAAATGGTAATGCAAACGGAAGCTACAGTTTTCGTTTGGCTTTCCGTTCATGGGTTCCCCTGACGGAGAGGTCTAACAGAACCCATGACCAGAAGGCCAATGCAGATGTGAATGAGGCCTAATTGACATAGCTGTATGAAAGTTGTTTTTTGCAGGACAAGCTGTATTTTTCAACGACACAATTTTGGAGTACATATAAATATTTTATTAAAGTTATCTTTGATCCCGGCCATTGCAACAGAATGACGGCTGCCCACTGTGTCGTTACTGTTTAATACTCTGGAGATTTCACTTACCACAACATACTATAAGGGTGGAAAGGGGTTAAAATATATATGAGCATGTGGAAATATAGATATAACATAGCTAATATGTGCGTGAAAGTTTTTTTTTTACTGATATGCTATTACATTTTTATTTTTTGTAATAGTAAATTCTATATCCTTATCTTTAATATATGCAAAATACTGTTTTACCTCTAGACCTAAAGTATCTTACTATGGTTCTTTTCAGGATATGTTTTGATTTTAATGTTGTATACTGAAAAAGTTTACAATACCAAAGCCTTAGCCAGCTTTTCACAAGAAAGTATGTTTACAGAGACACAATTTAATCAGATTATTTTTCAGCCTCTGCTATAAGTGTATTTAGTATTTTATATTTTATTTGTGGGTGAGATTAAGGAGATTTTCTGTACTTTACCGAACAAGCCACTATTGTGAACAAGCCAAACTTACAGCATACACAAGCTGTACAACGTATGATATAAATTTGCAATTAAATTACACATTGATCTATAGTATTTAAGGAATCCATGCTGTTCTGTTCACACATAAAATATGACATTTTCTTTTAATTAACTCCTCTCTTGGAAGAAAATATTAGTTAATTGTATCCCAAAAGATTTAAATGTCATAGAATGTTACAGTGAATGATTCTCTTTTTTTAGAAACACAACATACAGATGAATGCTTAAGCTAGGAAAACTTTGGTTTTATACTATTAAAGACTTCTATAGCTAGTGAAACTGCTTGTGCTAAAATAATTCAATAACTCCATGTGCTGTAAGGGTATGTTCACACATAGTGTATTTGCTGTGGTTTTTCCATCTAGAATTTGGGACGAAAATTCTGCAGAGGAAAACTGATAGCAGCAAAATGTGGTTAAAAAATATAAAATATGGTCCGGTCACCATACACATCAGTCCAGGATACCACGCTTGTATTTTATCGGTGCTTCGGACGAGAGATCTATGACGGTAGTAGATGAGAATGCACAGAAATAGGAGGTTGTCTGGCACATGATCCAAGTAAAAACAAAATCATGTTTAAAAAATATAACAGATAAAAGTTTCCCAGGAAAGGACGGTTATGTGTTTCGAACCAACATGTTCTTACTTATAGCTCTAGCTAGGCTGCTAAAATCTTCAGGTACCTCAATACATTATGCATTATGCTACCCTCCGTGATGGCACCATAATGTCAATGACAGGTACCCTTAAATGTCTCCCATGTCATAATGCTAGTAACTACACTTAATAATGTCATTACTTGTCTGATTTAATTGTATAGTACAATTTTTTTAAAAGAAAATGTCAATATTAATTTCTGTGACCTGTTTTTGGAGGCCCGTCCTATCATATGGGATCCTCCTGCAGATACGTACAGCGATTGGCAGAAGAAATCGGACATCTGGGAGAAGATATGCTTGTCATTGTATCCAGATTGGGACAATGCCATGGCTAGGCAGCAGTGTCTGATTAGTGAGGAAACCCAAATATTACATGTTGAATGTCACTTATTTACATTGGCTATTGAGAATTTTGTATTACAAGTACATTAGTCTCGCATAGCAACTATAGTTATGCTTCTTCCACATTTGTGTTTTACTTTTTACAGTTCTTCACAAAGTCTTTGGACAAATTGACTAGAGCCTTAGGACTGTACTCTACCGGCCCTTTAAAACGTGCTCACCAAAACTACTTTTACACGAAGGCAAAGTGAATCAACAGATAGAAATCTTCAGTTTACAACTCGTAAGATGAACAAAGTACGCCTCAGAAGAATTTTTCTTTCTTTCTGCTGATTATGGCAGCTACAGGTGGGCAACAGTGACTTTCAATCCCCAGTATGCTCCTTACCCGTTACCCTTGTGGAAGGGTTTAATCTCCAGCGCTCTTCCCTCTGAATAAGATTATCTGGAGATTGTTTTCAACCCAGTCTCATGAACCCAGAGAGACTCTTACTTTTGATTTACCCCAGCTCTGGACACAGCCACTTCCAGCCTTAATCTCATGGCATCATGGCTCTCATAATCTCTAACGTCTCCTCTCTTTTGTAATGGCACCACAGCAACTGTCAATTGTCCCCCCTATTTTCACCTTCCTGCTCTCCTCCCTGTAGCTACCAGTACAATGCCCTATTGGACGCTGGGGCAACAGCTCCACTAATGATAACAAGGAGTGTGAACACAAGAGAGGGGGGCACCAGGACCAAATAAACATGAGGGAACAGGCAGATGCATAAAGACTACACGGGGGGAAAGGGGACCACATAAGACACTCAGGAGCGAGCAGTGCCATAAAATACAGGACACAAATTAACATGCTGCTGGAACAAGGTCAAATTTGGCAGATTGTTCGGCTGTGGATTTGGCCTCAAATCCATGACAAATCGAATGATTAGTTGCAATCTTGACCTTTAAAAATGTCTATATTTAGGTTTTTTTCTATAGTCACATGTAAATGAAAAATTATTCAAGTATATAGACATGCATGAAAAAATCTTTCGCACAATGAAACATTTTTTTGCATCTATCTTTGACAACCCAAAAAGTATGTTTGTACTATTTAGCATTAAGGCCTTATTCACATGACAGGGACCGAGTGTCAGCCGTTTTGGACCGTTCCGGGTTGTGTTGCCGTTTTTAACGGACAATTTTGACCCGTTTTGCATCTGTCCGTTTTAAAATCGGATGAATTACGTTTGTAAATTTTTTGCCACACACTTCCCTCTGTAGATAATGCCACACACTGCCCTCTGTAGATACTGCCACAGCCCCCCTGTAGGTAGTGCCACACAGCCGCCTGTAGGTAGTGCTACACAGCCCCCTGTAGGTAGTGCAACACAGCCCCCTGTAGGTAGTTCCGCACAGCCTCCTGTAGGTAGTGCCACACAGCCCCCTGTAGGTAGTGCCACACTGGCCCCTGTAGGTAGTGCCACACAGCCCCCTGTAGGTAGTGCCACGCAGCCCTCTGTAATGCCACACAGCCCTCTGTAATGCCACACAGCCCCCTGTAATGCCACACAGGCCCCTGTGTGTAATGCCACACAGCCCCCTGTAGGTAGTGGCACATTGCCCCCTGTAGGTAGTGCAACACAGCCCCCTGTAGGTAGTTCCACACAGCCCCCTGTAGGTAGTGCCACACTGGCCCCTGTAGGTAGTGGCACATTGCCCCCTGTAGGTAATGCCCCACACCCCCCTGTAGGTAATGCCACACAACCCCCATAAGTAATGCCACACAGCCCCCCATAGGTAATGCCACACAGCCCCCATAGATAATGCCACACAGCAACCTGTAGGTAGTTCTACACAGCACCCGGCCACAGGGTCGGTGATTCCGCTTCAGAAGTACCTGACGTCACTTTGTCCATATATGGACACAGTGAAGTCAGGGACTTCTCCTGGAGCGGAAACACCGGTCACAGGGTCGGGGATTCCGCTTCAGAAGTGCCTGACGTCACTGTGTCAGTGACGTCAGGGACTTCTCCTGTAGCGGAAACACCGGCCACAGGGTCAATATGGACACAGTGACGTCAGTCACTTCTGAAGCGGAATCCCCGACCCTGTGGCCGGTGTTTCCGCTCCAGGAGAAGTCCCTGACTTCACAGTGTCCATATATGGACACAGTGACGTCAGGTACTTCTGAAGTGGAATCCCCAATCCCCGGCCACAGTTTTGCCGAAGTGGTGGCCCGGGATTGGGGATTCCGCTCCTACAGGGAGTAAAAAAATACCCTCCTCCTCACAAGCACTTCACACTGTGAGGAGGAGAAGGAGAGAGAGCGAGCGACGGAAGACACAGCCGTCACTCGGGGCACTTTCCAGTGAAGGCCGTGTATTACCCGGCCCAATAGAATTCTATGGGAGCCGGGCGGCCGGGAGAACGGACGAAAATAGGGCATGTCCCATTTTTTGACGCCTGGGTTTCCCAGGTCGTCAAAAAATCGGTCGTGTGAATAGCCCATTAGGGGTCTATTGCTCCTACTGTGGCCGTGTGACGGACGTTTTATGAAAGGCCGTCACACGGCCGGGAAACCCTGTCATGTGAATAAGGTCTAAGGCTCTATTCACACGACAGGCTGATAAAAATGGCCACTTTGCATCCGTTCCGGGCCGGGTTCCCTGTATTTAACGGCCGATTTTGACCCGTTTTGTATCCGCTTTTTTCCCTGTCCGTTTTAAAATCGGATGAATTTCATTTGTAAATCTTTTCCCTCTCTAGATAATGCCACACACTGCCTTCTGTAGATACTGCCACAGCCCCCCTGTAGGTAGTGCCACAGCCCCCTGTAGGTAATGCCACACAGCGCCCTGTAATTCCACACAGCCGCCTGTAGGTAGTGCCACACAGCCCCCTGTAGGTATTGCAACAGAGCCCCCTGTAGGTAGTGCCACATAGTCCCCTGTAGGTAGTGCCACACAGCCCTCTGTAGGTAATGCCACACGGTCCCATGTAGGTAATGCCACACAGCCCCCTGTAGGTAGTGCCACACAGCCCCCTGTAGGTAGTGCCACACAGCCCCCTGTAGGTAATGCCACACAGCCCCCTGTAGGTAGTGCCACACCCCCCTGTAGGTAATGCCACACAGCCCCTTGTAGGTAATGCCACACAGCCCCCCATAGGTAATGCCACACAGCCCCTGTAGGTAATGCCACATGCCCCCTGTAGGTAATGCCACACACTGCCTTCTGTAGATACTGCCACAGCCCCCCTGTAGGTAGTGCCACACAGCCCCCTGTAGGTAGTGCCACAGAGCCCCCTGTAGGTAATGCCACACAGCGCCCTGTAATTCCACACAGCCCCTTGTAGGTAATGCCACACAGCCCCTTGTAGGTAATTCCACACAACCCCCCATAGGTAATGCCACACAGCCCCTGTAGGTAATGCCACACAGCCCCCTGTAGGTAGTTCTACACAGTACCCTCCATAGATGGCACCACCCCTTACCTGTCTGTAGATAGCGCCACCATTCCAGGAGAAGTCCCTGACTTCAATGTCCATATATGGACAGTGAAGTCAGGGACTTCTCCTGGAGTGGAAACACCGTCCACAGGGTCGAGGATTCTGCTTCAGAAGTGCCTGACGTTACTGTGTCCATATATGGACAGTGAAGTCAGGGACTTCTCCTGTAGCGGAAACACCGGCCACAGGGGGACTGGGATTTCGCTTCAGAAGTTCCTGATATCACTGTGTCCATATATGGACAGTGAAGTCAGGGACTTCACCTGGAGCGGAAACATCAGTCACAGGGTCAGGGATTCCACTTCAGAAGTGCCTGACATCACTGTGTCTCCGTTGCCGAAGCTGTGGCCAGGGATTCCACTCCTAGAGGGAGCAAAAAAATACCCTCCTCTTCCTCCTCACATGCACTTCGCACTGTGAGGAGAAGGAAAGAGAGCAAGTGACAGAAGACACGGCCGTCACTCGGGACACATTCCAGTGATGGCCGTGAATTACCCAGCCTCACAGACTTCTATGGGAGCCGGGCGGCCGGGTAATTCACGGCCGAAAATAGGGCATGTCCCATTTTTTGACGGCCGGGTTTCCCGAGCCATCAAAACATCGGTTGTGTGAATAGCTCCATTTGGGGTCTATTGTTCCTACTGCGGACGTGTGACGGACGTTTTTTGAACGGCCGTCACGTGGCCGGGAAAGCCTGTGGTGTGAAAAGGGCCTAACATTTCCTGGCACTGAATTATTTAGTAAATATATTTTATAGGTCATTGATATTTGTGTGAATAGAATGTTTTGCCCAGAACCATTTCAGTCTGTTAGAATTAATTGACAAGCTGAAAATAAAAATAAAAACCTTTGCAGGTGAAACAAAGAAGAAAAATCATTAATAGATTATAAATACAACTTATAGAATATAACGAATGAAAAGATAAATCCACTATGAAAAGAAGTTCACTGTGTGATACACAATCTGAAAATAGTTTTGTATTAGGAAAAAGAAAACAATCAATACTATTCAGCCTTTCAATGTGAAACAGCTAAGAACTCCAGGGCAGTAAAATAAAAAAAAAGTGTTATAAAAAAAACATTTGTATCAGAGATCAACAGTTCGGTACACTTCCCACTTGTATTTTTATTGGACAAATGAGAGCAGCAGGGGAAACTTCATAAGCAAACAGCGTTCACCTTGAGCCAGGTTGACATTTCTTTCTTTTTTTCTTCCACGTAGGCCACAATTTATAAGCCTAAAACAGAACCTCTAGAAAGCATAAGAAAAATTATCAAGCAATCATTTTTCTATTTGAAATAGGAGTCTGAGCAATGAGAACAAATTGACTCCACAGCGTAGTTAATAAGGCATGTCCACAATGACAATTATCTTCATTGTTATAATTCTTTCAATAAAGTACAATAACTGCAATGTCAAATTACGTATAGCATATAATTTACTACATATTGATGTTTTAATGATGAAGAAAATGACAGGGGCAAACGTTACCTGAGCTAAACAATGTGAATTAATGATGTTCTAGTCAATGGTATGCTAGTCATGGTTAACAATGGTTCTGTAGCAAATTGAGAAAAATCTTTGCAGCAACACTTAGGGTATGTGCACACACAAAATTAAAAACGTCAGAAAATACGGAGCTGTTTTCAAGGGAAAACAGCTCCTGATTTTCAGCCATTTTTTTTAGCAAATCGCGTTTTTCACTGCGTTTTATACGGATGCTTTTGGAGCTGTTTTTCGAAAGAGTCAATGAAAAACGGCTCAAAAAAGGGCTCAAGAAGTGACATGCACTTTTTCGCAGGCGTTTTTTACGGGGCCGTTTTGAAAAACATCCGCGTAAAAAATGCCCCATCAGAACACAACGCCGTATTTCCCATTGAAATCAATGGGCAGATGCTTGTAGGCGTTCTGCTTCAGATTTTTAAGCCGTTTTTCGGTACGTTTACGGCCCGAAAAACGGCTGAAAACACTACGCGTGCACATACCCTTATTATTGACATGCGGAATAAATAAAGCGAAATGTCAAAATAACAGAATAAAAATGGTAAAAAAGATCATAACTCAATTATGCAAAAGATGTTTCATAACTATTTATAATATTGCTGCGTACAACATACTTTTGTATGTCTTTAAAAAAAAAATTAAATTTTCTCAATCAGCTATAATCACACACGCAGTTTTGATGCAGTTTTTGGCTTAGTTTTCTCTAGCTAAACACAGTAGTGGACACATAGAAAATTAGATGTATCAGTCTTCTCTCTCTAGGGGTATGATTCTTGCTCAGGGTGCAAGAGATCCCAGACAAGCACATGATTTGGTAAGAGACGTTGTTCTAAATGCATCACTTTAGAGAATCTTTAGAAGTATTAGGGCACGGCCAGACGTGGCAGCGTTTTTCCGCTGCAAATGTTAGTGCAAATTTGGGGCAATTACACAACGAATCTGCACCAACATTTGCATATTTGACAGGTAATTCAGACATTGCCGAAAAGACAGCGGACTTGCCACAGATTTCAGTTTTTGCATTGCAAAGGCTGAAATCCGCAGTGAAATTCAGCTTCTTCTCCGCAACAGTCAGTGCATGCTGCGGAGGGAATTTCCGCACCGCAGCCTATGGTCCGCAGCGGAGTTTTCCGCAACGTCTGAACTAACTTGCCTCAAAATGTATTGAAACAACTGTAAAAACCGGCCACAGGAGAATTCCACTGCGGACTGTCCGCAGCGGAATTCCACAGCAATTCCGCCACATCTGGCCGTGCCCTAAGGCCTCATGCACACGACCGTGCTCATAATTACGACTCGTAATTATGAGCACGGGCGGGCACGGCCGGCCACGGGCAGCCGGCCGCTTTTGCGAGCCGTGCTCCCATTATAAAGTATAGGAGCACGGCCCGTAAAATGAAAAAATAGAACGTGAGAAAACGGGACGGTACCCGTGACTAACAGAAGTCTATGGGGCCGTTATTGCGGGTCGTAATTACGACCCGCAATAACGGGTGTTTTTACGGTCGTGTGCATGAGGCCTAAGGCCTCCTTTACACGAACGTGATATACGTCCGTGCGACTCGCGTGCTTTTCACGCGGGTCGCACGGACCTATACAAGTCTATGGGGGCATGCAGACAGTCCTTGAGTTTTGCTCAGCGTGAGTGCGCTGAAAAAAACTCACGACATGTTCTAAAATTCTGCGTTTTTCGCGCATCACGCACCCATTGAAGTCAATGGGTGCGTGAAAACCACGAAGGTCGCACGGAAGCACTTCCGTGCGAACTACGTGATTCGCGCAAGAGCTGTCAAACTGAATGTAAACAGAAAAGCACCACATGCTTTTCTGTTTACAAACATCCAAACGGAGTGTCTTAGAGATGAGCGAACCGAACTTCACCGGGTTCGGCCGAACTCGTTTTGACCGAACCCGGCAGGAGTCAGTCACTGTCCAGGGTTCACACGACCTATTTTCAGCCGTAAATTAGGTGTATTATGCCTCGTTTTATGCCTGAAAATAGGGCTACAATACGTCGGCAAACATCTGCCCATTCATTTGAATGGGTTTGCAGACGTACTGTGCAGACAACCTGTCATTTATGCGTCAAACGACGACTCGTAAAAATACAGCCTCGTCAAAAGAAGTGCAGGGCACTTCTTTCAGACGTAATTGTAGCCGTTCTTCATTGAACTCAATGAAGCACAGCTCAAAATTTACGGCTGTCAGAGAAGCCTCGCAAAATGCGAGGAGGAGCATTTACGTCTGAAACGAGGCAGCTGTTTTCTCCTGAAAACAGTCTGTCTTTTCAGACGTAAAAGCCTGCTACCGTGTGCACATACCCTTACGTCTGAAAAGACAGACTGTTTTCAGGAGAAAACAGCTGCGTCGTTTCAGACGTAAAAGCTCCTCCTCGTATTATGCAAGGCGTCTGTGACGCTCGTAAATCTTGAGCTGCTCTTCATTGACTTCAATGAAGAACGGCTGAAATTACGTAGCAAAGAAGTGTCCTGCACTTCTTTGCCGAGGCAGTCAATTTATGCATCGTCGTTTGACAGCTGTCAAACGACGACGTGTAAATTATAGGTCGTCTGCACAGTATGTCGGCAAACCCATTCAAATGAATGGGCAGATGTTTGCCGACGTATTGTAGGCCTATTTTCAGGCGTAAAACGAGGCATAATACGCCTCGTTTACGTCTGAAAATTGGTCGTGTGAACCCAGTCTTAGGGTATGTGCACACGATAACTGCAATTACATCTGAAAATACGGAGCTGATTTCAAAGAAAATAACCTCTGATTTTCAGGCGTTTTTGAAGCTGAAAATGAAATTTGGAGGTTCTTTTGAGGCTTCTTTTCAGACGTTTTTTGAGGCATTTTTTGAGCTGAGTCAATGAAAAACGGCTCCAATTACGTCCCAAAAAGTGTCCTGCACTTCTTTTGACGAGGCTGTATTTTTACGTGCCGTTTTTTTACAGCGATGCGTAAAATGACAGGTCGTCGGCACAGTACATCGTAAAGCCCATTGAAAGTAATGGGCAGATGTTTGCCGACGTATTGGAGCCGTTTTTTCAGACGTAATTCGAGGCGTAAAACGCCTCCATTATGTCTGAAAATAGGTTGTGTGAACCCAGCCTAAGGCTGGGTTCACACGACCTATTTTCAGACGTAAACGAGTCGTATTATGCCTCATTTTACGTCTGAAAATACGGCTACACTACGTCGGCAAACATCTGCCTATTCATTTGAATGGGTTTGCCGACGACCTGTCATTTACGCGTCGTCGTTTGACAGCTGTCAAAAGACGACGCGTAAAATGACTGCCTCGTCAAAGAAGTGCAGGACACTTCTTTGAAATGTAATTTGAGCCGTTTTTCATTGAATTCAATGAAGAACAGCTCAAGATTACGGGCGTCAATGACGCCTCGCAAAATGCGAGGAGTTGCATTTACTTCTGAAACGACGGAGCTGTTTTCTCCTGAAAACAGTCTGTAATTTCAGACGTAAAAGCCAGTTATCGTGTGCACATACCCTAAGGGTACGTGCACACACACTAATTACGTCCGTAATTGACGGACGTATTTCGGCCGCAAGTCCCGGACCGAACACAGTGCAGGGAGCCGGGCTCCTAGCATCATACTTATGTACGATGCTAGGAGTCCCTGCCTCTCCGTGGAACTGCTGTCCCATACTGAAAACATAATTACAGTACGGGACAGTTGTCCTGCAGAGAGGCAGGGACTCCTAGCATCGTATATAACGATGATGCTAGGAGCCCGGCTCCCTGCACTGTGTTCGGTCCGGGACTTGCGGCCGAAATACGTCCGTCAATTACGGACGTAATTAGTGTGTGTGCACATACCCTAAGTCTGGAGCGGTCAACTTTTTGCAATGGTAAGTTTTGGAAAGAAGTGCTCACAGCAGTAAGTTATTCTGACTTACTTAAAGGGGTTTTTCCATCAGGGACATTTATGACATATCCACTAAATATGTCATAATGTCAGATAGATGCGGGTCCCAACTCTGGGACCCGGCACCTTTCTCTAGAATGGGGGCCTCTAAACCCCGTTTTACCTCTCTGTGTTCTGGGTGATTTCCAACCATGAAGAAGAAGACAGAGTAGCTCTCTGAGCTATGCTGTTTCCGTAACTACCGTTCAGTTCTATGGGACTTAGGGCGTATTTACACGAGCGTGTAATACGTCCGTGCAATGCGCGGGAATTTCACGCGTGTCGCACGGACCTATGTTAGTCTATGGGGCCGTGCAGACAGTCCGTGATTTTTGTGCAGAGTGTATCCGCTGCGTAAAACTCACGACATGTCCTATATTTGTGCGTTTTTCGTGCATCACGCACCCTTTGAAGTCAATGGGTGCGTGAAAATGACACACACCACCAAGAAGCACTTCCGTGTGACGCGCGTAATTCGCGCAAGAGCAGTAAAAAGTTTGAATGAAAACAGAAAAGCACCACGTGTTTATGACATACAAACAGAGTGTCATAATGGCAGCTGCGTGAAACTCACGCGGCCGCGCATCATATAGTGATGACACACAGAGCTGTTAAGTGCCTTTTGCGCGCGCAAAACACACACGCTCGTGTAAATCTGGCCTTATCAGCGAGCTACGCTGCTTCCTTTTTCATGGTTGGAATTCAACTGCATCAGCTGCAACACAGAGCGGCAGAACGGGATTTAGGGGGCCCCTTTTTAGAGATGGGTGTGGGTTCCAGTAGTGGGATCCGCATCTATCTGACATTTATGACATATGCTGTGGATATGTCATAAATGTATCTGATGGGAAAACTCCTTTAAGTCATTCATGTGTTCTGAAGTGCCCACAGTGTTTGTATTACTACCCTTACTATTCCTTCTTGTTTATATATTGGGAAAAGAGTTGCATCAATGACTTTGTGCTGTCCTCTAAAACAGGTCCTGTGATATTTTTAACAGCTTGTAGCACAAAAACCACGGAGGCAGCGGTGGTCAGAGTGAGGTCAGTGTGTGCTGTGATCGGAGTGGACCAGTCAAGTCACCTGACTTGAGTCATCTGACCTCACGTCGCTGACATGAGGTCAGGTGACTTAACTGTGCCGGCCCATGAGTGGACCAGTCCGGTCACATGACCTCATGACAATGAGGATAGGTGACCGGACTGATCCACTCTCGGGCTGGCATGCACCGACCTCAATCAGGCCACCACCGCCATACATGGCTCTGCCAAGTAGTGAATGACGTGGTGGCAGCGCGGTGCGTGTGGGGTCGGCCAGACTAAATGATCTCGCGTGCCTCTGGCAGATTTGTTGCAGAACTTAGAATCCATTCCATACACCTGAGTTTCTACAGCATGTGCATTGATTTCTGCAAACCCTATTCTGATGTATGGGATATCTGCTGCATGTGAATATACCCTAAGGCCAGGTTCACACATACACTGTTTTAGTTTCGTTTTTGGCAAAAAATAAAAGAGTGATGCGTCTCCTTTCTTTTTGTGTCCACTTATGTGTTTGGCTCAATAAACTGAGACAAAATCTGCACCATAAACTGCATCAGAACTGTTTGTGTGATCCCGGCCTTATCCATATTGAAACTGGTACGTGTTTCAGACTTAAATTAAGACAATATTAGCAGCCCTTTCCTGACGCTTACTGGGACATTTGCTTGTAGGCATCAAGTGCATGTGTTTATCAATTTTCTATAATGTGTTTGATTGTTAATTGTTATACTATGTACAAGACATTTTTTTTCCATTTGCTTTATAGATCATCAGTTTTTATAAAAGATGTTGCTGGTTAGTCTAAATTATTTTTACAAGCAATATAGCTATATAGAGAAGTGCTGTTAGTACAACTTATTCTTTAGCAGTTAAAAGAGCAGAGAAAATAAAATCCATTTTAACAAACAACGTTAAAAAAGCAATTGAGTGCAATTTATGTTGCCAAAGGGTTGTCTGGTTTAGAAAACCGATTTTCAAATATCCTATTTTGGGAGTTAATAGAGGAAATCCTCTGTTGAGGACTCTCATTTACTATCTAAAGCAGATAAATATCTTCCACTTTAGGGGACCTGCCACTTTTGGGTATGATGGATGCCTAATAGTGACATCCATCACCCATAGACTGTAATGGTATCCACATTATGGACATGTCATGAAAAGCTATGTTAAAGCCAACAAAGTATATGTTCAATGTTTAGATGTGATGTATGCCATACCATGGCATACGTCACCTATAGGCTACCATGTTAAAAGAAAGTGTACTTGCAGTATACGTTTTTTGTGGGGTCCCACGTGATGGAATAGCATAGTGACACTATTTTGGTACTCTTTTGTTAGGCTAATTGAGCCCTATAGACACGTTTACCATGTATGACAGAAGCTCTCACGGACATAGATACCCAGGGGCTGGCTGGATAATTTTAGTCTGGGGTTAAAGTACACAGCACTGGCCCATGAGTGGTGGCCCATCCTTAAACGGTTTACTTCAGGATGCCGTATAAAGGTGGCAAAGTTAACTGGGCTTTAAATCCAGTTGCCGTTAAAAGACAGCAGCTGGTTGTGATGTTTTCATATTGGGATCACACAAGCATGTGCAATCCCAGATATGATCCAGCACTTCATGAAGAAATCTCAGGACTTTGTTGCATAAACATAAAATATTCACCCAGCACATAAAGACAAAGGACCAGTACGCTTAAACGTTTCAAACGCCAACTGTGTTCTTAGTTATAGCACCCCCAGATACAGTGCTAGAATAACAAGAACAAGTATTTAAATAACACAACCGTACAAATCCCAAATTAGATTGACACAATACAGAAATATATGGTCACACACACTCTAAACTAAATACAGGCATGCACACATACACACACTCTCACTACCTAAATGCACTTACACATTATAAACACACTCACTACATACATACAGGTACGCAGACTACATATATGCATGCAAACATATATACTTCACGCATGAATTCATTCTGGTGATGACTTCTCACCTTTTTCCTCTTCACGGAATTGGCAGTGAATAGAGGAGCACTTTGAAGCCCATTGCAAATCCCGCTGTCGCAGCAAAAGGGAAGAGATGAGGGGCAGGTCATACAGGGTAAGGTGGACTGGGGCTATTTTCTAAATAAAGAGATTGTGTTTTTAAGAGGTTGTATTAACAGAAAATTAGAATAAAAGAAACAAAGTCATACACTTACATTACGGATTCTTGCTGGTTCCACCATTGATGGTTTCCTGGGTCCCTTTGATGCTTATTTTGTTAAAACCTGGTGTCATAGTGTATCATCCATAAAAATATCACTTTACAACAGTGAGAATCAATGACAGACATGACCCCAGAATATAAATAAAGAAGCATCAGGAGACCCAGGAAACTATCAGTAGTGGAACCGCCAAGAATCAGTAACGGAAGTGTATGGTATGCATTTTAGGCACATAAAAGCTTTATAAAAAAAAGTAGAACAGAAACCCCTTCAATGAATGCATTTCTTTAGAGGACAGGGCTGCCATTGCAAATTTTTCGGCCCCATACAGTTCAATGAACAGGGCCCCTGCGCTCGTTACAACATAACCAATTTCATCCTGATCCATGGTGTTTAAAAATTGTAGGAATTTTTCCCCACCGATCAAAAGAACAGGTGTCCCAAGTCCCCTGTATGAACAGAGCGTCAGGTCATGCATGCGCACTGCCGCTCCATTCATTCTCTATGGGACTTCTGAAGATAGTCAGCAGCTATCTCTGTCAGTCCCATAAAGAATGAATAAAGCAGCGTGCATGCGTGACCTGCTGCTCCATTTATTCAGGGGACTCTGGACACCCGTTCTCTAGATTGGTGGGGGTCCGAGCGATCAAACACTTATAACCTATCATGTGATTATAAGTGGTTATAGCTGTAACTTTATTCTTCTTTCAGGCATGGACGAGCCAGGTCACATGTCCCTCCAGGCCACGTGCTATGCTGGAATCGAGCGGCGTGACTGCGGGGAGAAAGCTTTTCCTTTACCAAGAAGAGTGGCTTACCAGAGGTAGAAAATACATTAGAACTGCTGATGAAGTTATATCTTCCTGCTTGACTCCCATTAGTAATGGTCCATATAAAGTGGCCAACCCCTTTTACTTTATATATAACTTCTACCGCAGTTGGAACTTTTATTAGACTTCCAGTACAGCATTAAACGTTGTGCTGCGTTGAATATTCTGCTACAAATCCATTTGCCTTTATCTGGAATCATTCCAATAATCCAGGTTTAAGAGTGCCAGCTCCGGTGTAAATCGTAACTGGCACTATGTTACCGAGTTAATGCCACGTTCAGATGTGGTGGAATTTTTCCGCTACAAATGTTGGTGCAGATTTGGGGCAATCATGCATCGAATCTGCACCAACATTTGCATATTTGACAGGTAATTCAGACGTTGCAGATATCACAGCGGACTTGCCACAGATTTCAGTTTTTGCATTGCAAAGGCTGAAATCTGCAGTGAAATTCCGCTTCTTCTGCACCACAGCCTAATTTACGCAGTTATTTTCTGAATCGTCTAAACTAAGTTTCCTAAAAATGGATAGAAAGAAATGAAAAAATGAAAAAAAACAGCTGCTGCAGAATTCCAGTGCGGACTGTCCGCAGCGGAATTCAACAGCAATTCCACCACACGTGAATGTGCCCTAATAGGTTAGCGATTCCAGACCAGAATACTCTCAGCTTATCACTACCACAAGTATGCCAACATTCATCTGAAATGTCATTATTGAATTTACCAAGTTTCTTTGAATTTATACAGTATGTAGGTGCACATAGATCTTTTTACTAGTATGAATATGGTTCACACATTTGGTATTTTGGCTTGTACTGTATATTTATGGCTTGATCCCAATCACTATGAGATAATTATTCTTGATGGCCTCTCTCATTCTACCATGTATCTTAATTTATGTAACGTCTACGGCCGAGGGCCGTCGTTCAGACTTACCCTCTGACGGTCCCGGCCATGGATATCTGTGTTCTCAGCAACGTCTTCCTCCAGGGAGACACCGGCACTCATTTCCAGGTTCTCGGACTGGTTCCCATAGGGCACGTGCACGCCCGCGTTTGCACAGCCTTAAAGGGCCAGTACGCATCCAGCTGTCATCACTCAATAATTAGCCCAAATGGCTGCTGGACTATAAAAAGGGCTCTGCCCATTTGATTCTTGCCTGAGCGTTGTTGTATAGTTTGTCTTGCAAATGGTCTCCCAGTGTTTTCCAGTTCCCAATGTTACCCGTTCCTGCTACCTGTACCCTGTATCCCGTGCTATCGTATCTACAGTGAGAGTCAAGTCGTGTCTTCCGCTGCATCTACAGTGAAAGTCAAGTTATGTCTCCGCTACTGTCTACATTGCCTCAGGTACCCACTTTGCACTATAGACATTGTTTTGTACCTAGTTGGCCAGCTGCTACCCAGCTACGCGGTACGGCCCAGTGGGTCCACACCCCGCGCAGTGACAATTTACTTCTGATTCCATCCAATATTAACTCATTATAGATAGCAGATAGGCCTTTTTTATTTCTGTTGTATGCACATTAGTACTCGTGATATGTACAGGATATATTTCTTTGAAATTTAATCTTGTTGAAAATATGAAAGTCATCTATAATACTCTTGAGTTGGTGTAACCAAGAATAAATCTCCCCTATTTATACTATATTTCTTTTAGAAGACTTCTAATGAATACAATTAATTGTCTTGATAGAAATCTGCAATAGAGATAATCTATCTTTATTTCCACCCTAGATCTACCCAATTAAGAATTAGTTATTGAAGATAACTCAATTTAATCTGTTAAATCAGTTTTAATTGTTTTATTTTTTTTCATAAATCAATAGTATAAGCAAAACTTTGTAATACATGTTATTACAGAAAAATTCCTCTTTCTCCTTTATCAGACTCCACTACTCACCCCTGCCTTGGCACTGAACACTCATTCTGAATTCACTGATAAAATCTGTACACAGGAGTCTGTACACTGATCGATCAGGTTACAACTGCTGCTCATAAATGTCTATGGGGAGGGGAGGAGGAAAAGGAGGAAGCCGCTGCAGAGAGAGGGACAGCTACACAAAGAAACTTCTGCTGCTTCTACTGTCTCACCCCAGGGCTGGATTCACAACTACACTGCTCAGTACTGCTGTATAATGTCCTCCATGCTGCTGCTGCTTCTGAGTGTGTGCTACAGAGAGATAGGAGAAAAGGATCTCCTCTTCTCTATATTCTGTGTATGGGAGATTTTATAGAAGTTAGTCTCCGCCCCTTCCTGGAGCTGATATCAGGGAAAACTGACAATTATAGATGGAGCCTGCAAAGGGGGAAAGCACACAAATGATGGCTTATTCTTAAATTTCATTTGAAACAATAGGTTTAATATGCTTTAAAAAGTAACTATAAGTGATAGGGCAAGTAATTTTGTATTGTATTGTATTGCATTACCTTATTTAGACTCCTTTGCCCCTTAATCTGCTCCTGAACCTCCGCCCCTAGCCTCTGCCAGCCTCTCATTAAATCACCGTTAGCATGTCAAATCTGTATTCTGTCTGTGAAGCTGGTGTATATGGACTGAGTATGTGGGGATCGCCCTCTCTCCAGCGTGTGTGCCTCCCGGCACGTAACCAATGCTGTGTGAGAATGTGCATTGGGTACTTCCAATCGGGGAATACGATGATACGCCTGCAGCTCTGCTATAATTTATTCCTGTACTGTGACACAGCTATGAATCGGTCCTTTGCCAATTTGAATTTAGCTCCAAAGCACCTGCTGTGGAACTAAATTCAAAGGGGACAATCAAAGAAGAGCCGACGGTGCTTTTGAAATCCACTATATAGATTTGGAATTACCGTAATCATATTGACCCGCAGAATGAAATGAACATTTAGTTTTTAGCTGTATACATAGATAGCACGGTAATAACGAAACACAAAAAACTATGGAGAAATCCGTTTTTTTTCCAATTCGATTCCACAAAGATTTTTTTTCATTTCCGAGTACGTTATATGGTACTTTAATTGTAACATTAAAAACTACGAATCAACCTCCAATAAACAAACCCTATGGATATGTCGACACAAATATAAAACAAGTTATGGCTTTTGGAAAGTTAAAAGGTAAAAATGAAAAACCAAAAAATGGCTGCGGCGCCAAGGGGCTAAAAAAAGCACTCCAGGTATTTTTTGTTTTTTTGCATCTATAGTGCAGCATAGGCCATAATTAAAGGGGTTTTCCAGTGCTAAAAATATAATGGCCTATCCTCAAAATAGGCAATCAATATTTGATCAGTAGGGTCTAACTCTCGGCACCCCTGCCGATCAGCTGTTTTGAAAGAGCTGCAGCGCTCATGCAAGCACTGCTTCCCCTTCACTGCTCCTTACTGTAAAACGCTGTCACACTTATAGCAGTGGTTCAAAGTATTACAGCCTTCTCCCATTCAAGTGAATGGGAGAAGGCTGTATTACTGTGAACAGCCGCTACAAGTATGATGGTATTTTGCAATATGGAGCAGTAAAGGGAATAATAGGGAAGCAACTCTCGCATGAGCATCATGGCCCGTTAAAAAGAGCCGATCGGCGGCGGTGCCGAGATTCAGACCCCCACAAATTACATACTGATGGCCTATACTGAGGATAGGCCATACATTTTATCTCACTAGCATCGTATGTCCCCAAAAAAATCCTAGGGTGTTTAAGTTCCAAATAATTCAGTGGTTGAAGATATGTTGCCATTTGCTGCCAGGACATCCCTAGATATCAGAGTATTGTGCATAATGGAAATATTAGACCTGTTAAAAACTATGAAGCCTTTGAATGTTTATTATCATTTTAAGCACTTTTGGTAATTGACTTAGATTAAAAATGTTTTTTACGATATAGCGTCTCTGTATCCTTTATACATAGAAGCTTTTTCGTTCTCTTTCAGTCCATTCCGCCAGTTTAGCTGAGCTGACGGTTCAGCTGAAAGCATGTCCTGTGTGTCTCTGACACACAGGATCCACCTTATATCGATCACATCTAAGTTGATCAACTTAGATGTTATCAATATTAGGTGATTCCTGTGTGTCAGAGAAACACAGGATCCGCTCTCAGCCAAGCCGTCAGTTCAGCTGAACTGACAAAATCGTCTGAGAGAGAACGATACAGCTTCTATTTCTCCTGTATACATAGAAGCTGTATCGTAAAAAGCAAAACTTTTTTTTAATGAAAGTCAGTTCAAAAAGTTCACAAAAACATTAATTTATTATAAAAATACATTTAAAGTTGTACTTAGCCTTTTAAGCAACTACAAAATGTTGTATTAGTATATAGTCCAACCAGTACTTGAACATAATATTGGATTGGCAAGCAAAAACTAAACAAAAATATTCTTTAGTGGCAACAAGTGTAGGGAACTACATTTATCAATGTATTCAGCATATTCTACCCTCCATTAGTAAAAAATACTTTCAAATTCAGTTGAAGAACTGAATACCAAGATCTTTCTCATTGTATAATACTTTTGTCACACTACCCCACAACCAAAGTAACATGAATCCAATAAAAAAAATTCTTGACATCCCATCTCTTACCCTTTGCTCATTACTTGTATATATACCAATTTTACATGTTTTACAAGAAATATTTACATGTTGTAAAAGATTGCACATTTAACATAAATAAAAGTGAGTGTCTTGGTACCCTTATGGCTCCAGGACTTCAATACTTCAATGTAGTTATTTATCCAAACATATCCGAGATAAAAAGGATCACAAACAAACAGCTCAGTCCGTCAATACAAGTTAAAATGGGTAAAATCACGATGGGCAAATTCAACAAGGTAATGTACAGGGTATTAACTAAACTGTAAACAAGAGCAGTCTAGTCTAGACTTTAAATAGAGCAGACATCACAGGAGGGCAAAGAGTTTATTACACGTCTATATAATATTGCACAAGATTTAACATTTTTGCAACTGAAAATAAATAAGTCATCACATCTGTAAGAATTAAAATGTAGCTAATAGAAATTGAATGTACTGCTGTCATAATTTACAGATATCCGCTTCTCTTATTAAGGGCTCCTTCACATGTAGAACTTTTCTTGCAATTTAAACTGCACCAAAAAATTGCCCCAACAAAGCCAAAAACAGAACGCAGTTGTATGTGGTGCGTTATACATTTTACTATAGACTTTAATGAAACATCTGGCTGAAATTGAAAAATGCATAGAAAACACTGTTAATAACGCCATTGAAAGTGTCATAATAAATCCACAAAAACAAAGCAAAATGCTGCGTGTGAATCCAACCTTATGCTATTATTTTATTTTTATTTTGTATGCCATTCATGTATCACCTTAACTCACCTTTCATCACATTATATTTTAAAAGTCCATTAAATTCAACACAACTTAAAACATAGAAACAAATTACGGGATAGGAGTAAATAGCTTTGGGTATTCTTAATATAACAAAAATCCTGTGATGAGCAGAGTAGCTCCAAGGGCTGTTATTATCACAAAATAATTATGTCTGCAAATGATTTAGATCAGCTATACCTTTGTGCATTACAATGCTCAACGGATATCATTTATTTGCTCTGGTCACACTTGCTTTCATGGATTATTATTTTGCACAGCTGCTGGTTTTATCAAATGAAAAGTGTAGCTTTTCTTGTCGAATGATAAGAGGCAATTTGTGCTACAGATGATTGGGGTCCAGCGATATTACATTTAAAAAATAAAAGTCTCGGATGTATGATTGAGCTGTTAAATGATGAGTTTTAGGGACAAAAGGAAACAAAACATTTGTTTGTCATTTTGAGTTTTCTAAACTTTGGGTGCAAGTTATTCTCAGATTGAAGGACAAACCTGTACTATGGATGATACTTTAGCTATTTTTTTTTTAAACTAAAGTGTCATTTATCATGATGGTAACAAGAAGTATGGCAGGTTAAATTACAGTCTTGTCATTGATGTATTGAATGGAGGATGACATTTTTCATGTCTGTGGGGACAATTCTGCAATGAGATGAAATCTAAATAGAGATAGAATAACAATTTATCTAAAGAATGTAGACAGCACGTACATTTATACTGCAAGACAATCATATTTCTCTATGTTATATATTACTATATTAATAGTTCCTCTTAACTTTGCAAGAGAGTAGACAATATTGCATTTAAAGGAGCAGCATTCGAGAATGTTCCTCTGTTCAGTAGAAATATTCTGTGACAAATGCTTGACAAAATAGAAAACAAATACAGTTATAATTCAAGTTCATAATTACATTTAAAACATGCATATGGCCATATTACAGATGTGTATGGAGTCATAATATGGCATTTAAAAACATATACTGTACTGTACCTCTGTATGTTGCTGATTTCACATGGATTCCTATAGAAAAAAAAAATATGACATGTTCTGTCAAATGCCTTGATACAGAGGTATTCTTCATACATCAGTGCCATATGGCTGCACATGAAGTACTTACGGCTCAATGATGCAGAACTGTAGGACTCTGTTACCATACAGGGTCCGTGCGCACTATTCTGCCATTTACATGAGGCCTTAGGACAGATGCACACTATCATATATAAATTTGGCAAGGACGTGGTGTTCGAGGCACAGTTAGCTTTGCCCACAGCCCGGCCTGCAAGAAGCCTGTGAGGAAGGAGATGTGAGTGCTCAGTCTGTCTGTCGTTTGTGCTTCTATTTGTCTGTGTGCCTCTGTGTTTGTGTGTGTGTATAAGTTCCAGTATGTGTGTCTTTGTTTGTGTATATTTGTGTCTAAGTGCCTACATATGTATCTGTATGTGCATATATTTCTGTGTGTGCATCTACATATTTATTTTTTTATTTTTTTCTAAAAATGGATGTCAAATATTGTGATAGATTACTTATTATTCACAGTATATAAGAAATGATGTCGACTTAATCCTGTCTATGTATTCTATCCCCCTTTTGGAATCTTGTGATAACGTTATAATATTCAATCTTATTTATGTATTTACATCATACTATATTACACCATGTCTATACTTTATAGTTGCAAAATAATGCACATATTATCAACATGCTAACTGTACTGATTATCAGATCCCTATAATTGCATATACATTCCTAGCTTTGCTTTTATAACAACTATTTTTCCTTCCTAAAATTCTTATTACAATTTACTGTTATCCAGTTTATTTATACTTAATTTTTCTTTCTAGGGTGTTTAATGCAATTACTCTAACTTTTTGACCCTTTCTTCTCTAGATTTAGTATTTGTAAACTGTATTCATGGCCGTGTGCGTCTTTTGGGCTGTTAGTACTCCTATACAGATGGGCACTGTGCACAAAGACCGCTTGAATTGCGGCTCTCAAAGTGTAGCACTTAGCAAGCATAAAAGAACATCACATCAGGTACTATAAAAAAAAATTCAAACATATAGATCCACGTACAATTATTTACCTGGTAAGCCCTTAATCGCTTGCATATTTAACTCTCGTACATATCCTATACAAATAGTATGAAATTGTATCATGAAGGGTTATTTTTCTATATGCACTATTAATTGCTACAGGTGCTCCCTTTGAATTATACCGCCCCAATCGACCAGCCAGGTTATAAACCCAGGAGACTCACACTGAAAATGAATACCAGCCATGAATAAGGACACTGATATTGTTTTAAACACGTAGGCTTCAGCACATACAACTTGAAACCACCTCGCTACTGCGTCTGTTCATATTTTAAATTTTTTTCTACTACAATAAAAGTGGGAACATTGATTCCCTTTTAAACACCAAACAGCGCTGGATCGACTTTCCTTTGTTTTTCTACATTATCTGTACTCAGAGTTATCACTGTGTTTTATCTGTGGTGTTAGGCCCTATTCACACCACAGGGATTCTCGGCCGTGTGACGGCCGTTCTTTGAGCGGCCATCACACTGCTGCAGTAGGAACAATAGACCCCCAAATGGGGCTATTCACACGGACGATTTGTTGAAAACTGGGCCATCAAAAAATGGAACATGCCCTATTTTGGGATGTTCTACCAGCGGCACGGCTCCTATAGAAGTCTATGGGGCCATGTAAAGCATGGCTGTCAATCGTATATGGTCCGAGTCACGGCCGTGCATTCTGCCGCTCGCTCGCTCTCTCTTCTCCTCCTCACAGTGAGAAGTGCATGCGAGGAGGAGGGTATTTTGTTACTCCCTGTAGGAGCTGAATCCCTAATCCCCGGCCAGAGCTTCGGTCGAAGCTGTGGCCGGGGATTCCGCTCCAGGAGAAGTCCCTGACGTCACTGTCCATATACAGACAGTGACGTCAGGGACTTCTCCTGGAGCGGTTCCCTACTCCTAAAGCGGAATCCCCTGTGCTGTGGCCAGTGATTCCGCTCCAGGAGAAGTCCCTGTCTTCACTATCCATATATGGACAGTGACGTCAGGGACTTCTGAAGCGGAAACCCCAGTGTAGTGGTCCGTGATTCCGCTCCAGGAGAAGTCCCTGACTTCACTGTCCATACATGGACAGTGAAGTCAGGGACTTTTGAAGTGGAATCCCCGGCGCTGTGTGGCATTACCTACAGAAGGACTGTGTGGCATTACCTACAGGGGGGCTGTGTGGCATTACCTACCGGGGGACTGTGTGGCACTACCTACATGGGGGCTGTCTGGCACTACTTACAAGGGGTCTGTGTGTCATTACCTTCATATGGGCTGTGGCAGTATCTACAGTGGGCAGTGTGTGGCATTATCTACAGAGGGCAGGGTGTGGCAGAAAATGTACAAATTAAATTCAAAAATTTTTAAAACGGACAGGGAAAGAAAAGGATGCAAAATGGGTCAAAATCGGCCGTTAAAAAATGGAAACACGACCTGGAGCGGGAACGGAACGGATGCAAAACCGATGCAAATCGGCTGAGAAAAACTGACCCAAACGGCAGACACTCAGACCCTGTCATGTGAATAGAGCCTTAGGCCCTATTCACATGGCAGGAATTCTGGGCCGTGTGACGGCTGTTCTTTGAACGGCAATCACATGGCCGCAGTTGGAACAACAGACCCCAAATGGGGCTATTCACACGGCCGACTTTTTGATGGGCCGGGCCATAAACCGGGCAGTCAAAAAATGGAACATGCCCTATTTTGGGCCATTCTCCTGGCCTTACGGCTACCATAGAAGCCTATGGGGCAGTGTAAAGCATGGCTGTCACTCGGATGTGATCCGAGTGACGGCCGTGCATTCTGCCACTCGGTCTCTTCTCTTCCTCACAGTGCGAAGTGCATGTGAGGAGGAGGATATTTTGTCCCTCCCTGTAGGAGCTGAATCCTTAATCCCCGGTCACAGCTGCGGCCGAAGTTGTGGCCGGGGATTGTGCTCCAGGTGAAGTCCTGACTTCTCTGTCCATATATGGACAGTGACGTCAGGGACTTCTCCTGGAGCAGTCCCCTACTCCTGAAGCGGTGCTGTGGCCGGTGATTTTGCTCCAGGCGAAGTCCCTGACTTTACTGTCCATATATGGACAGTGACGTCAGGGACTTCTGGGACGTCAGGGACTTCTCCTGAAGCAGTCACCTACAGGAATATAGGGGGGTGCCATCTATGGGGGTGGCTGTGTACATGGGTTCTGTGTAGCACTACCTATAGGGGGCTGTGTGGCATTACCTAAAGGGGAGCTATGTGGCATTACATACAGGGGGGCTGTGTGGCATTACCTACAGAGGAGCTATTATATCTCAGTATGAATGTGATTTTATACAATTCAATACTAATCCTTCTGAGCCTGATGGTATCTATTGAAAACTCTGGACTGCCAAGGTTTCACAGTGCCAGTGGTGTCTGGGCACCACTTACATCTCCTTACCTGCATAGATATAACATGTATTTTTGATAAACTGGATAGGCATGTTAATTAGTGAGTCAGGGTGGGTATTTGTTGGACAAATGTTCATTTGGCTGGCGATCAGTAGTTACTTTCAGCAAGATTTTAGGTATTCTGAATTTCATCGTTAATTATATACAAGACAAGCAAAAAGGGCACCCAGTAGTATCACATTGAAAGGATCTTTTTTCCATACATGTATATATTTAGGCTCTTGACAAGCCATTATAAAAATAAATAAATATATATATATACATACTAAACTTTTACTTTAAATCAAAATTTATATGTAGTGCATCTGTAACCTGAATAAATCAATCAATCAATCAATCAATAAATACATTAGTAAAATAAACAATAAATATTCATTGAATGAAATATTGTGTCAAACACAAATGGTCAGACTTGTTATTTCATTAATGAAGACCTCAGAATTTATGTTTGAAATTCTTCTCTTAGTCCTAATTTTCACACATATTTTTTTATGCAATGTAAACTGCATCTAAGGAGAACTAGGAGATATATCAAGTAGGTTTTCAGTTAATGTTTTGTTTTGGTTTTTTTTTCAAAGAAAAACGGACAGAATAGTGCATATATTTTCTTAGAAATGCTTCTTTCCTTGACTGAAGTAAAGAACATTATAGCAAAGTCTAAAAGGTCTTCACAAGAGCTGGATTTCATTAAAAATGAAAATATATTAGCCCTGACCTTAAGCAGGTGATTGAAAAAAAAAAAATAAAATGAGTTTCAGGGTGTACATGAAGAAAGACATTCTCGGAAACAATACTTCCATGAATAGAAAAATGTTTTAGCTATTATATTCATTAAATATATCCTCTATGAATTGCTGCATACTAGATTCTTTATTGTAGAAATATTATGTAGGTGTTTGGAATGCCCCCATCAATTGGGGTTTAATACTTACACCTAAAGGATAATTTAGAAAAATCATGAAAAAAAACAAACAAAAAACACTAAAAGCCCATAGGAATTTCTTCATTTGAAAAGTCATCTTTAGAGCATGAAGAATTAATAATGGGAATTATGTGTTTCAATAATGGGACTATTAATAGCCTGCCATCCAGATTCATCTGTCATATTGTTCTTTCAATGAAATAAAATTGTCATGAGATGCTAGTCTTTTCTATGCTGGTGAATGGCAACTCTTTCAACTCCATTAAATAAAAAGCAATACATATGGAATAGAATAAAGTAGTAAGTAGATCATTAAATAGTATCTGTCATGGCCGAACATCTCATTTATTAATAAAGCACAGGGCGGGTTTTAGACAAAGTGTAGCCCAGGACAAAATTAACAGTGGTGCTCAAATTCTGAAATATTGTACCGACAAGTATTAGTTTTGGTTTTTACTACTTCAACAGCAGCACGTAGGACAAATTTCACTATGCAGGCTTAACACATGTGTTTATGTGGTATTCCCATCTCAGACATTTATGGCATATCCACAGGACAGCCCGCTGGGCTCTGGCCACTGTCTGAAGGAGATCTATAGGAGTTCCAGAAACAGAGTAGCAGAACGTGCTCACTTGCTTTCAGAAAACCCAGCCACCTCGTCACAGAGGCGGGAGCCCAGCCACAGAACATAGGACAGTGGTCAGGGGGCCCCGTTCTAAAGACAATCGGGCACGTCCTGTGGATATGCCTCAAATGGCCGAGATTGGAATACCCCTTTAACACAAGGGTATATTGCAGACAGTTACCAAAGTGATACTCTGCAGGGACAATAATCACGATGGTCACACTACAATAAATTTTCAGAATAATTACCCTTAGCAATGGCCACCTTCTTATACGATTACACTAGAGTTTGCCCCACGAAAACAAGCACATTCCCCAACTTTATTAGGGACAGTCTATCTAGAAGCATGTGAGCCAGGACACATCTAGGTATCTACCATACTATTAACTGATTGACTTTGGGGCATTTGGCTATGTGGGCCTCATCAATTTCACTTATGGGGTCAAGAGGTCCTTATTGGACAATATTCATTATACTTATGATTAATTTCTAGAGCCCGTTTTGTTCTTTTTTTTAGCTATCAGCGTTTTATAGTGCAGGAGCTCAATAATGGGTATGTCATTATATTAATTCTGCCTTTCATTTGTTGTAGATGTATAATTTCTACAAAATGTTTTATTTAAACTATCCATGGATATAGTTGAGGCACATTTAGTGTTAATTTATGTATCATATATCTATCTATCTATCTATCTATCTATCTATCTATCTATCTATCTATCTATCTATCTATCTATCTATCTATCTATCTATCTATCTATCTATCTATCTATCTATCTATCTATCATCTATCTATCCCCCAGCTCTACTTATTACATCAGTTAATATTTTATCTTATATAGATTTCACTCCAATTTGTAGATACATGCATCTCACATTGTTCCATCCTTTTTATATTGCCCATATACTGATGTTTATATATAGAGATGAGCGAACCGGGACAACCGAACCCGGTTTCGGTCCGAACATCCGGAAAAGTTCGGTTCGCAGCGAATCCGAACTTCACCGGGTTCGGCCGAACCCGTTTTGACCGAACCCGGTCAAAAATATTATACAAATCGGCAGCCACTTGTCCCTATCAATCACTGATAGAGAAAAGAGGCTGCTGATTAAAAATAAAATAAAAAGCATTTCATACGTACCCGGTCGTTGTCTTGGTGACGAGTCCCTCTTCTTCCTCCAGTCCGACCTTCTTTTCTGACGCGGCAGCCTGTGATTGGCTGCAGCGATCACATGGGCTGTATCGTCATCCAGGAAGGTCGGGCTGGATGTCGAGAGGGACGCGTCACCAAGGCAACGGCCAGGAGACCGGGCTGGAGGAAGCAGAAAGTTCTCGGTAAGTATGAACGTCTTTTTTTTTTACAGGTTACTCTATATTGTGATCGGTAGTCACTGTCCAGGGTGCTGAAACAGTTACTGCCGATCAGTTAACTCTTTCAGCACCCTGGGCAGTGACTATTTACTGACGTTGCCTAGCAATGCTGCCGTAATGACGGGTGCACACATGTAGCCACCTGTCATTACGGTAATATATTTTATAATGGGAGCATGGCTCGGAAAAACAACCGGCTGCCCGTGGCCGGCCGTGCCCGGCCGTTCTCATCTCCTTAAATACTCTGTGCTGCCTTAAACTCTGTGGACAGGTCAGGATCCTGTTTCTTTTAAATGCTGCTGGGGAACCCGCTCGATCCACTATATAAGGCTGTGCTACAGTGCAGCATTTAAAAGAAACAGGATCCTGACCTGTCCATAGAGTTTAAGGCAGCACAGAGTATTTCAGGAGATGAGCGTGCAGATTCAGTGCTGCTGTGAACTCTGCTCTTACCATTACGTAGCTCAGTTGTACCTCTCCTCCACTCCTGTCCTCAATAACACCTTCACATGATCGGCAAGTCACAACGTAATGGTAAGAGCAGAGTTCACAGCAGCACAGAGTATTTCAGGAGATGAGCATGCGGATCTTGTCGGGGTGGTGACTTGCCAATCATGTGAAGGTGTTATTGAGGACAGGAGTGAAGGAGAGGTAACAGACTGAGAGCTACGTAATGGTAAGAGCAGAGTTCACAGCAGCACAAAATCTGCACGCTCCTCTCCTGAAATACTCTGTGCTGCTGTGAACTCTGCTCTTACCATTACGTAGCTCCGTCTGTTACCTCTCCTCCACTCCTGTCCTCAATAACACCTTCACATGATTGGCAAGTCACCACCCCACACAAGATCCGCACGCTCATCTCCTGAAATACTCTGTGCTGCTGTGAACTGTGTGTGTGTGTGTGTGTGTGTGTGTGTGTAGATGTTTGTGTGCGTGTGTTTTTGTATATGTGTGTTTGTGTATATGTGTGTATATGGGTGTGTGTTTGTGTGTATATATGTTTGTGTATATGTGTGTGTTTGTGTATATGTGTTTGTTTTGGTATGTGTGTTTTTGTTTGTATATGTGTTTGTGTATATGTGTTAATTTGTGTATATGTGTGTGTGTTTGTCTCTTTATGTGTGTGTGTGTTTGTGTATATCTTGTTGTGTTTGTGTATAACTGTGTATATGTGTTTGTGTATATGAGTGTGTGTTTGTGTATATGTGTGTGTGTGGTTGTGTATATGTGTGCGTTCGTGTATATGTGCGTGTTTAGATATGTGTGTTTTTGTTTGTATATGTGTAAGTTTGTGTATATGTGCGTGTGTTTGTCTGTTTATGTGTGTGTGTGTGTGTGTGTATGTGTGTGTATATCTTGTTGTGTTTGTGTATATATGTGTGTTTGTGTATGGTTTTTTGTTTGTGTGTGCGTACGTGTATATATGTGTGTAGGTGAGTAGAAGTATTGGTATTGTTCACATTGATAACTTGTTTTATGTTGTTGCAGATTTTGATGTACCGATTGGACCACATCTTCGATTCTTTGGACTACTGCGTAGATCTACGTTTTTCCAAATTTTAATAAAATGGTCAACAAGGGTTTTGTTGGGGATTTCTTATTTCAATAAAAAAATTGTGTTTGTGTTTTTTTTTTAAACTTTATTAGTTCCTAGATAATGGCAGTTGGCTGATTGACAGCGTCCATTATTAAGGCGGTACTTAGTGTTAGCCGGGGCAGAGGCTAGCACTAACCACCCATTATTACCCCGGTACCCACCACCACCAGGGGTGCCGGGAAGAGCCAGGTACGATCCAGTATCCGACCATCTGTTGTGATGGTAGGGCACTGGGGCGGCCGCAGGCTGGTATTATGAGGCTGGGAAGGGCCAAAAACAGTGGACCTTCCCACCCTTGTAATGCTAGGCTGCTGCTGCTGTGTTGTATTGGGCTGGTTATAAAAATGGAGGGGACCCCCACGTAGTTTTTTTTTTAATTTAACAAATTTAACAATAGACGGGTCCCCCACATTTTTAATAACCAGCCATATACAAGGCCGCAGCAGTCTGGCATTACATGGGTGAGAAGGGCCACTGGTTTTGTACATTCCCAGGCTAATAACACTGTGTTGTATGTGGCTGGTTATGATAAATTGGGTGGAACCCCATGTCTTTTTTAAAAAAAAATAAAAAAATGAATAAATAAATAATTTAAAAAAATGACGTGGGGTCCCCCCCACTTTTATAACCAGCCAGATACAACACAGCAGCAGCAGCCTAGCATTACAAGGGTGGGAAGGTCCACTGTTTTTGGCCCTTCCCAGCCTCATAATACCAGCCTGCGGCCGCCCCAGAGCCCGACCATCACAACAGATGGTCGGGTACTGGATCGTACCTGGCTCTTCCCGGCACCCCTGGTGGTGGTGGGTACCGGGGTAATAATGGTGGTTAGTGTTAGCCTCTGCACCGGCTAACACTAAGCCTCGCCTTAGTAATGGATGTTGTCACTCAGAGAGCGGCCATTACTTAAGTGGTAGTAATAAAATTTGAAAAGAAAAGACAAAGATATAGATAAAATATTTTATTGAAATAAAGCACACCCAACACAACCCTCATTAACCATTTTATTGTAGAAAAAAAACGTCATCTAAGTAGTCCTCGAAACCGACGTAGTCCAAACACCAAACCTGTAAAAAAAAAAATAAAAAAAAAATGAAATAAAACATGTCGTAGGCTTAGATTCAGTTTAATGTGTGATACTGACTGTTATACCATGTATAGAAGCCTGCCGCGAAGTTGACTTAGATACGGGGCGCCAGCAGACAGTATCATACATGGCCATACAGACATATATACAAACAAACATACATGCAAACATACATACATACATATATACAAACATACATACATACATATATACAAGCATGCACATATATACATGCAAATATACATACATGCAAACATGCACACATATATGCATACATACATGCAAACTATCATACATACATACATTCATGCATGCATACACACACACACACATGAAAACATACATACATACAAACAAACAAACATGCAAAGATACATACATACATGTATACAAGCATGCACAAATATACATGCAAATATAAATACATGCAAACATAATTACATAAATGCACATATATATATATATATATATATATATATAAACATACATGCAAACATGCATGCAAAAATAAAAACATGCAAACATACATAAATGCACATATATACATACATGCCAACATACATACATGCCAACATACATACATGCAAACATACACACAAACATAAATACATGCAAACATACATACATGCAAATATATACATGCAAATATACATACAAACATGCACATATATACATACATGCCAACATACATGCAAACATACATGCACATATATACATACATACATACATATATACAAGCATGCACATATATACATGCAAATATACATGCATGCAAACATACACACATATATACATACATACATACATACATACATACATGCAAACTATCATACATACACGCATGCATACACACACACATGAAAACATACATACATACATACAAACAAACAAACATGCAAAGATACATACATACATATATACAAGCATGCACAAATATACATGCAAACATAAATACATGCAAACATAATTACATACATGCACATATATATAAACATACATGCAAAAATAAAAACATGCAAACATACATACATGCACATATATACATACATACATGCCAACATACATACATACATGCAAACATACATGCAAATATACATACAAACATACATACATGCAAACATACATACATACATACATGCAAATATATACTTGCAAATATACATACAAACATGCACATATATACATACATGCCAACACACATGCAAACATACATGCACATATATACATACATACATACATACATACATGACAACATACATGCCAACATACATACATGCAAACATGCATGCACCTATACCTATAAATACATGACAACATACATGCCAATATACATACATGCAAACATACATGCATGCAAACATACATGCACATATACATATACATACATGTCAACATACATACATGACAACATACATACATACATACATACATGCAAACATCAATACATAAATAAACTCACCTAAGACGTTCCCACGAAGATTTGAACGGTCCCGTCACTTTTCTTCTTACTGCTCATGTAGTGTAGTGTAGTGCAGTGTAGAGTGCGCTGCAGCCTGTGATTAGCTGCAGAGGCAGTCACGTGGGATGAAGCGTCATCCCTGGAGGCCGGCCTTCTGACGTCACCCTGACGTGCGTGACCGCCACTACAGCCTGTGATTGGCTGCAGCGGCGACATGGATGAAACGTCATCGCTGGAGGCCGGACAGGAGGAAAGTATGTATGAACGTATTATTTTTTTTTTTTTATTACATTAAAATTGTATTTTCCGCGCGCCGAGCATGTACTGTCAAGGTTGCTGAAAGAGTTAGTGCAGCCCATTAACTCTATTAGCACCCTGGACAGTAGCATGCTCGGCGCACGGAAATTACAGGTTCGGTCCGAATCAAACTTTTTCGGGAAATTCGGCGAACTAGCCGAACCGAACTTTTGATAAGTTCGCTCATCTCTATTTATATATGCTCCTTGCACAGGCTGATGCCTTTTTGCATTGTATGACTCATTTTTATCTTTTGTAAAAATTGTTCAATAAAAGCGATTTTTTATTTCTAATTGTTCTCTATATCTTCACAATATTTGTGTGTTAATTGACCTCTTTTTGTAGACATTGTTCAATTTCATTGCACCAAGTGATACTTGGTTACTCTAAATGCTTTGAGTCCTGACTTCAGGACAATTGTTTTATTTTACTCCCTGTTTATCATTTTTTAGAGGCATCTTCCTGTATGTACAATTATGCTGTTTGCTGTGTAGAAAGGAGAGGAGCTGAGTGGAAGTCCAAATCTAGTGGTGCTATTGTTTGCGACTGAGGTCACATGACCATTTGTGCCTGTTACTCTCTACTGCCACTTAGCTCCTCTCATATCTACTCGGCGATCAGTGTTTGATATAGGTCCTGTATACACCAAGATGTCACACAAGTGTGGACTGCTTATACACAGTAAAACTTCATTAAACTTCACAAACTGTTGCTGCTTACTCACCCTTTAGCTTCGACTTCCACTGCATTCACAACGTTGTGTGCGGCACTGTGCACTACGTCCTGTCGCTTCACAGTGTCACGACACAGAACAGGGGCACCCAGGCTGAAACAGAAGAAGAACCAGGAGGATAAGTATTAAAGATGAGCGAACTAATTAGACACTAATCGAATTTGGTCCGAATTTCAAAAACGTATTGGATTAGTCATAATCCAAAACTTTTGGGGTTCGCAGGGCACAAATTGTTAAAATTGCTTTTGCCAGCCGCCATTTTGAAGGTAATAGAAGAAAAAAGTGTAGAAGAGATTAAAAAAAAAAAACAGCATTAATGCGTCGCTACGAAAGACCAGGGGAGGTGTTGAGTATTTTTTATTTTTGTGGAATTGCAAGTGCCCTGATTGCCTTGTTTGACAGGGCTATAGGGGGACATGGGATTCTTGGTGAACTTATTTGGACTGAAATGTATTAGGGGAAATTCGCTCATCACAAGTAAATATATATACATATATATACATATATATATATATATATATATATATATATACATACAGTGCCCACCAAAAGTTCCGGAACACCCTCATAACTTTTGAAGGGCACAAGGTGGAGGGTTGAAATTTGGTGGGATTTAATGGGGTCATAAAATCTACCAGTTAACGCCAAAACGCAGGGGCAGCAAAATCTTAAATGGCACGGGGTGTCGAGTTGGGCTCATTTGAAAGCTCTTTTCAATATGAAAACAATGGCGCAATCTATTTTGAGATAATTTTTTTTTCACTTAGATATTTAACTTTAAAGTTATCATCTTCATTATCGGCTACCGCCGGTGTTAGCAAAATGTACCGCGTAGGTAAAATCCTAAATGTGTGTGAGCGTGTGTGTGTGTGTGAGCTTGGGAATGTCACATCAAGGTGACTTTAAATTACGTATTATTACAATCGGCCTCGGCGATACAAAATGGACCTTGTCTTTGATTGTAACATGATTTCATGTGTACACATTTCGGTACATATATACAAACATATTCCACACATAATGATACACATACACAGTATAGATATTACACAGGTATATACATATTACATATATATATATATATATATATATATATATATATATATATATATATATATATATATAACACACATATACAAACACCTTACACACATAACATGCAGTATATGCACATTATAGACTTACCTTTTCTGCAGATGAAGTTTGGTGTGTAGAGTAGCATTGACACCACAGTACAGGAAGCCTCTTGTGTTTGAGTGTCTGCAGTCTCCCTCCTTCTCATGTCTGGCCCAACTTCTAAATGCTTGCTGTATCAAGTTAGAAAGCTATGCTGTTGTAATAGCAAGGCAAGAGAGGGAGGTGATGCAGGACCTGAAAAAAACTGAGCAACTAGCCGTGGCTGCAAGTGGACTGTGCCTCTTCTCCTCTGCTAACACAGTGCTGTCAGGACGGAGAGAGCAGTTCTGGGCTCACAGTCTCTATCTGCTGTCACTGTTTTTCAGCAGCCCGCCTGCTCGCTTCCTTGAATGGGCAGATAAACAGCAGTGCAGAAGCAGGGGGCCCTTTGAGAATTGGGCCCCTGGGCAATAGCCACGTTTGCCCCCTAACGCTGGCCCTGATAAAGCATGCATGTGACTTATGATTCTTGCTTTTGGAACTATTTTGACTCAATATGTAAATGACCAACAATTTACATTGGTTTTGGAAGGTTGTGTTCATTTGATTAATTGTGAACACAATTCAGTCTGTGTGCAAGACAAGTGCATTGAAGAAAAAGACTGACAATAAACAAGTTTCACATTATGTACATTGCTTATGGGACAGGTCTATAGGTCAATGTTTCTAAAACAGGGTTCCCAAACATGCGTCCCGCGAGCTGAGACTGTCATCCGCGACCCGCGTGGCATCAAGGCTCCCAAGACAACCTCGGGACAGCAGAGAGCAGTCCAAAGGATCGGCACCACACACACGCCCCCTGTAGGAACTGCCGCATACATCCCCTGTAGAGAGGGCCACCCCCTGTATATAGCGCCTCACTCAGCCCCCTGTATATAGTGCCACCCCCCTGTAGATAGCACCAAACACACACCTCCTCCCTCTAGACAGCTCCATTGGGGCTCCCCCTAGGAGTGAAATCCCCAGCCAGAGCATTGCTGATGCTCTGACTGGGGATTCCCCTCCTGGAGGAGCCCCTGACGTCACTGTCCCATCAGGGGATCCTCCTGGACCGGATGCCCCAGCCAAAGCGTTGCCGATGATCCACACACCCCTATACATGGGGGGGTGTATCTGTAGGATAGAGGAACTGGTCTGCTGCCAGATATGAAGAAAGTTTCCAAATGCAGAGTTAGTTGTGGGTTCCTGAGATGAAACAGGAACATAATTTTGCCTGGCCGAGTTTGAGACCCCTGTTCAAGACCATGTCTTTTACCAGCAAGTCATGGAGAGGCATGCTTTACTGGACTGGGACTTTGGGACTTGGGACCACACATTTGGTTGTGTCTGTCTGAGACAATCAATGATCACTGATAGAGGGGCAGGTTATGCGACCCTGTTCATCAGCACCTCCTATTTTAAAGCACTGCGTCTGTTATCAGAAACCCTGGGTAACCAGGGGGTGGCGCTTTAAGATGAAATAAAACAAAGCAGTACTTATTAACACAGTATATTAGTAAGTGCCATGTATCTTGCTTGTTCAAAAAACCTTAGGCGGAATTGATGAACTTTTCTATGCCAGTTTTCTAGCATAGAAAAGTTGCAAATGCATCAAGAGTCGTAATTTGCACAAAAAATTGCAAATTTTGATGCATTTGTGTCGCAAATGGCTATATTCTAAAAAGTGGGCAGGGCATAGCAAAAGGGGAGCCATTCGCGTCGTATCAAATTAACTATAGTTTATGCCAGAAACTGGCGTTAATTATAGCAGAAATTTACGACAGCTCAATGGTGGCGTAGATTTCCCTTTCAGGCACAGGACAACCAGAGATGTGCCTAATTTAATAAGATGCGTGCTTATGAACATGAAAGAGTCATATGCACAAAGCATGTATGGTAATAATAGAAAGATGCACAGCTCCTTAATATGGAATCACACAACCTCTGTCAGCTGCCATATAGGCTCCATTGAGTGCCATATTTATGGAGCTATTCTCCTACAGAATCAATGCTTTTAGGGGAAATGCCTCTTTACATACACCATACAATAGAGCATGTCACTATTTTTTTGTTTTGGATTTGTGCATTAGAAGTTGTAGCGAGCCATTATATGGTCATATGCATGGGATATAACATTGTAATGTTAGGTACCATAGTTTTCTTAAAATAGATCACATATTCCTAAGTCTTCAAACAAAGAATAAAATATACTTTTGTCACCCAAAAATTTCATAATGAATTAAAATCATATCTAAAATGTTTTATTATTTTTTCTTATTCAGTATTATTAAAAAACTAAGCAAAAACAAAATCGAAAGTAAATAAAATATGCAACATATGTTTACATAAAATAAAATATATTTTTGACCTTATACCAAAGATGCTTCTCATGTTCTATTCATGCATTTATGCATGGGGGTAGAAACCTATCCCTATGCGTAGATAATTCAAGTACATAATTCCACACATCCACACTGCTGAAGCACTGAATTTAGTCTTTAAAAATGAGCAGGCATCTTTTTGTCTTTATTTTTTATTTTTTTCAAATATGGAGTCCGGATCTAAACAGGAAAGCATGGAACCAAATAATTACAAATATGACTTAGGCAATATTTTATCTCCTTGCCTCCGCAGCCATTTTAATATTTTTTATTTTTTTCGCCCCGCCTTGCATACATTTTTTATTTATTTTTTCCATCGACATTGCTGAATGAGAATTTGTTTTTTGCAGTACAAGTTGTAGTTTTTGATGGCACCATTTAATGTAAAATGGAAAATTCCGCTGCGGAGCATAGGCTGCGGTGCGGAATTTGGTGTCCGCAGCATACAATGGTTGTTGCGGACATGTGGCGGACTGGTTGCGGACTCATTGCGGAAGTTCTCCATTGACTTCAATGGAGATTCTAAATTCCGCAATGAAGTCCGCAGATGTCATGCACATGTTATGTGTGCTGTGGAGCGTATTGGTTTTTTAACATGACATTTCTTCATTCTGGCTGGACCTATGTATTTCTAGGTCTACAGCCAGACTGAGGAAGTCAATGGGGCTCCCGTAATTACGGGTGACTACGTGTGTGCACCCATAATTATGGGAGCGTTGCTAGGCGACGTCAGTAAATAGTCACTGTCCAGGGTGCTGAAAGAGTTAAGCGATAGTCAGTAACTGTTTCAGCACCCTGGACAGTGACTACCGATCACAATATACATCATACTTACCGAGAACTCCCTGCTTCTTTCTCCAGTCCGGCTTCCCGGGATGACGTTTCAGGCTGCAGCGGTCACATGGACTGCCGCGTCATCCAGGGAGGTCGGGCTGGATGCCGAAAGAGGGACATGTCACCAAGACAACGGCCGGTAAGTATGAAATTCTTTTACTTTCACTAGGGAAAGTGCTGTCCCTTCTCTCTATCCTGCACTGATAGAGAGAAGGGAAGTACTTTCACCTAAATACGCAACGGCCAGTCCGCATCAATTTACTGCACATTTTGGGCAGATCCGCAACAGAATCTGCAACGCAGATTCTGTGCGGCATTGATGCGGACAGTTGCGGAAGAAATACGCCACATGGGGCCATGCCCTAAATTTGCTGTTTTTAAAACTGCTCAGGATTCACTTCTGTAGACATACATTATTTAACACAAATCCTAAACCCTGGCCATTTTTTATGCTCATCTCTATTTATTAAATTTTAAAAAGAAATCTTGAAAAAAATCCAAAAAATAATGATGTGTATAATTATAGTATACTGTAATTATAATGTATGCATGTAACGCAATGTTCCTGATTGTGATGTTTAACATTTAGGTGACATTTCTGTCAGCAATGTATACATTTGAATTTCAATTATACTCACATTTCTGTGCAAATCATAAAATAAATCAATATTCAAGATCCTATATATGCAATTTTGCTTAAATGAATATAAATGAGAAGTTAAATAGTAGTGACTATGGTACAGGGTGAAAGATTTAAGACTATGATTAATGACCATATATTGTACGTACAATTCTTCTAGCAGAGACTTGACATAGTTAGTCTATTGTTATATTAGACATTTTTAAACTACATTCTAAGGAATAATATTGAACTAGGAGGTAATATAGCAGGTAAGGTCTTATATGGCCTTTAGACAGAGTTCAACTTTCTACAAATTAGACTGAAAACTAATAAAAGCAATATGACAGGAAAATTGCAAGCTTTACTCAATTATATCTTGATTTAAGAACTAAAATGGAATGATAATTTAATCTGAAAATTTATGAGCAAAACGATGTTCAGTACTTAGTACTTAATTTAAATACTGCTCATACAGCCAGATGGTAATGTAGTGCTCCTGTCGCCCACCTACTTTTTATTATACAATGCCTAGTGATCTTTGCTCTAAAGACACTGTTAATAACTGTTTTGCTTAATATCATGGCGGTTAGAAAGGGAATACAACTCCATAATAGAATATTATAAACAAATTAGATTTACGCTGCAATTTTTTTGAAGTACTTGTTGAGCTGTAATTAATCAAAACTCTATTAATAAAAAAACACTTTCTCTCAATAACTTTTTTTTAGTATTCTGTACACTACAGATTCACCATGAGTGAATGAAAAATGAAAGTTATTCTAAATCACGCTTATTTGCCTTACATTTGCCAGCAAAGATACATAAAATGCTAAAATAATAATTCCAAGTAGTATTATTAGGGCCTGTTCGCATAATGTTTAGCTATCCCTTTCAAAGATCCGTTTGATTTTTGATTTTTCCTTTTCAAACAGATCTGTAAATGGTTCCATAGGTTTTCAATGGGGCTTCCGTCATCATTAAAAGTGTCATTTTGTCTGCGTTTGACAAGTTTCCATCAGGATAATTTTTTTTCAACAGGAGAGACATTCTTATTTTTCTGTCCTGTTAAACAAATGGACCCCCCAATGGAAAGCTGATGGAACCCATTAAAGTGAATGGGTTCTGTCGGCCACCAGTGGTGTCCATAGTGCAATGGAACCATTGCGTCCGGTATTCCCTTGTTTTGTTCCTCTGACAGGGAAGAACATGGAATGGCCCGACGCAGATGTGAACAGGGCCTTACCTGTTCGAAAAAATGAATCCGTACCGGAAACAATAGCGCAGCATGCTGCTCTGTTGTTTCCGGTAATCTCTGCCTTATCTGCGACGGATGCCCCTAATAGAGCCTCCAACGCAGATATGAACATGCCCTCAAGTCTATGCCAACAAAATGTAGTTCTGTTTAACAATCCTGTTTGATATGTTTTTTTTTTCTTCAATGAACTTGCAATTTAAGTAAACAACTTTAAAAAAAACAAATAAAAAACCGAATCCAATTGGAAATGGATACAAACGGATACAGACAGATACAAAATATTTGTTACAAAAATGTAGTGTTGTTCTTAAAAAGTCTTTTGTCTCCTGTATAAAAACTTTCTTTGCTTAGATGGTAAAAAAGAAAAATAGGATGTTTCAACAGGATAAAAAAACAAACAAGGTGTGAACCTATGCTTATTTCTGTTTTACCAATTGACCAATTATCAGACATGATGCAGTGTATAAATATACTTCATTATGCAGGCTCCTTATTTCTGTCCTGTTGAAGAATGGAATCTAGATATATACTGTTTTTTGTACAACAGAAGTCAATGACAACTGGATAGCCTTCGTCTTGTATACTGTTTTGGGCAAGGATCACACACAGAGTTTGTGATCCCCGGACTAAGGCATTTAGCACCGAAACGCGAGTAGGGGTGGACGCTCGCTTTGGTGTTACTTCCAGCAAACTGCAATATGGGTATACTATGTTCCTCATTATTTTCATGACTTTTGATTGTGTTACCCTATATTCATGTTGACTTCAACTAGAGGCACTTCATGTAACATACTATAGTATTTAGTCTGTCATACATATTTACATATATATGTATATTCACTTACCTCGTTGTAGTCCATGCATCTATGGGTATCTGCATCTTTTGAGCCACTTAGCGACCAGTTCTGTTTCCATCTGTAGGTTCTGGATTCTTTGTTTTAACCATTCTGTATTCAGATTTTTATTGTGATTTTTCAATAAATACGTTTTCATATTTTCTCTACTTCTTGTTGTTGCATCAATTTTCTTGTAGCTTTGACATGTGTTTATTTGATGCATGTAATATTCAATCATTGGACCATTCCATATGATTATTATACGATACTCTTTTGCATTTGCATTTGCGATAGGTGTCCTTTTGCTGCTTTTTTTGGTTTAATATTCGTTACAAAAACGTAGTGTCTTTCTTAAAGTCTTTTGTCTCCTGTATAAAAATTTACTTTTTTAGATGGTAAAAAAAACAAAACAGGATGTTTCAACAGGATAAAAAAAAACAAGGTGTGAACCTATCCTTATTTGTGTTTTACCAATTGACCAATTGTCAGACCTGCTGAAAATGCTGTAGATGCAGTGTATACATATACTAAATTATGCAAACTCCTAATTTCTGTCCTATTGACGAATGGAATCTAGATAGATACTGTTTTTCGTACAACAGAAGTCAATGACAACTGGATAGCCTTCGTCTTGTATCCTGTTTTGGGCGAGGATCACACACAGAGTTTTGACGCATTTTCTGTAGCAGTTTTTGGCTCCGTTTTTTAGTTTAACCCAGGAGTGGACATAAAAAAAGGAGATGGATCCACTGCTGTGTTTGGCTCAAAATCTATACATTGGAAGCTGTTGCGCCACATGAGATTAATGAGGAACTTGTATTTACGAAATTCCTTGGCTTAAATCCATAAGCTGTCTATTGGATTCATTCGTATTAGGATGAGATATTTTCAGAGCTATGGTGTTGGATCGTTACGGCTACTAACATGTTGTTCTGTGTTCTCTTTGTTTGGTGCTTCGCTATTGGGAAATTATCGTCTGGCTTAGCGTATGTCTCAACAGTGGTTATCTGAGTTGCTGATCCCAATTGAAGAATTTAAGAATTCCTCTCTTTTTCAGTATTGTTTATTTGTCTGCATAGAATAGGATAATATATTATCTGTTTGTATGTAAGGTGTTTGTATGTAATTGTGTACTATATTTGTCTATCATATCCATCTGGGCACAATTGTGGGTCATATTTCAGTAGAGAGGACTTTATAACTTATGGATTCAAAATAAATTATGGCAGCACTGCCTGGTTCCATATGGGCTTCCTCATAGACACGCTATATATTTAAATTTAACTTTATTTAATAGACATATTATTACATTTTAGACTTTCTCTTCTGTGCTGTGTGACTGGTTAGATTCTCACTAACTTGCGCCAATTTGGTAATCACATTCCTGCTTTCCCTTGTTGCATATGTATGTATACATATGTGTGTGTATGCATGCATGTTCGTATGTTTATATACACATATTGTCTTATGGATGGTTATTTTGTATCTAGGGGTATATGTCAGTATTATTAATTGTTGTCTTTATATATCTGTCACCTGGTCTTTGGCCCATTATTTATCCTCCAATGGTTCTTTTAGTATTGTTTATGCCCCTTATATTGGTAGATGTGCTGTACAGCGTATCCTCTAATATTCTAAATCTATACAAAATGTTTTTATAACCCACTGCGCATGCACTTGACCGGCCTCTTGTGGTCTGATCTGCGCCTGCGCTGGGACTCTTTGTTTCTGGCTTATCTATCATGCATAGCAGCTTGCCACTATCAATGATTCTGCTATTCCCTGTTTCCCTGTTTGCTTCGGCTGGTATCTTGGTTCTCCCCTCCATGTATGTGCCAACCTTTTTTTTTTTGGTCATGCGTGGTGTGGACCTTTCCAGATGCAGTTATGACAACGTCTGTGTGTTTCCATCTAACCCAGCTTATCCTAGCCCACTCCTGAATAAGGCAGGTGTATCAAATATATTATAATTTATTAACCTTAAAAATATTATCTTTTTTGGTGCATGTATGCATTCCATTTCCCCTGAGTAGTTCCCTTACAGCAATTCTGGGTTCTGTAAATCCCTTGATACTTCAGTTTGCTTTATCTTTGGCGTCTACTCTCTCTTTTTTCTATTCATTTTCTGGTGCCTGTTTGCAACTTATTATCCAGCTTTATCTTTCATGCAGTTACAATTCTTGGGATGCTGAGCACCAGATAGTCCCAGGTTTCTGGTTCTTGTGATAATTGTATGTTGTGGAGTAGAGGCTTTATATTTGCCCAGTACTATCTATTTATTTATTGGTATATTATTGTCCCATTTTTGACAAGTATTGTGACTGTAGTACTGCCCTGTTTATTTACACATGGGCTCCTGTTTATACATGTTTTTAAATGTTGTTACTTGTGTGTCATATATATTTTTTGGATCAATAAAAGTTTTTTCATCTTTCATACTATTTGTATTGGGTGTGCGCTATTTTAATTGTGCTTTGTTTCCTTGCTTTCATCTATTTAGTCATTTTGCATGTTCTACAGCACCCCTGCTATATATATATTCTGTGGTGCCCGTACCTTGTTGTTTCTCGTACTGTTCTTTTAATATAATTTCAGGTACAGATATGCACAAAGAAACAATGGATGCCTTGGACGGTAAAAGTGACCTAACATCTTCCCAAACAACCCATTTCAATGGAGTCCAAGTCCAAGACTGGGTGACAAACAGAACCAATAAACTGATTGGCCAGAGATGCAAAATTAATAAAATTATACTATGAATTATGTGTTTGCAAGAACATATGGCTGTGTGCCAAGCTCTCTCTTTAACTGTTTTTATGTTTGCAATTAAATGTAAGCACCCCACACACAAAAGACCAGATTTCCAACATATTGTGTTGGTATACCATCAGCAGAGGGAATGTTACAGGGGAATTGTTAAGGATCTGCCAGGCACAGCTTCTGTATCTACACCCATAGGTAATCAGTCTGCACCTGCTTCTATGTCTGTGAGACTGACTCCATCTTCCACCACTCAGGATGGCAGGCTTAGGAGTGGGAGAGCCTATCACAGCCTGTCCAGACGGAGCTAGCTCCCGCCCTCTGTCTATTTATACCTGTCTTTCCTGTTCCTCCTTGCTTGTGATTCTTCTCGTTTGGTTTCCTGGCCCTGCTGCAGCTTATTGATCTATTTGACCCTGCTTCATATTGACCCTGGCTTACTGACTACTCTCCTGCTCTGTGTTTGGTACCTCGTACACTCCTGGTTTGACTCGGATTGTTCACCACTCTCCTGCTCTGCGTTTGGTACCTCGTACACTCCTGGTTTGACTCGGCTCGTTCACCACTCTTGTTGCTCACGAGTTTGCCGTGGGCAACTGCCCCTTTTCCCTTGCTTCTGTGTACCCTTGTCTGTTTGTCTGTCGTGTACTTATTGAGCGTAGGGACCGTCGCCCAGTTGTACCCCGTCGCCTAGGGCGGGTCGTTGCAAGTAGGCAGGGACTGAGTGGCGGGTAGATTAGGGCTCACTTGTCTGTTTCCTTACCCCCATCATTACAGGAATATTTTTCCCATCCAAACACTCTGTCTTATGACCACATAAAATATATCTGGTAAATAGATATAGTATATACGGATATTATTCACTGGTGTTCACACTTCGAGGTGTGAGTATGCTCAGAAGCCATTTGGTAATAGATTCTTATCTAGTGCCTAGTTAGAATTTCAATAGACCTCCGTACAGGAAGAAGCCATTGTAAACTGGATGAAGAAATAGCTGGGCATACTGGGAATGGATTTACCTATACTGTACAGATGCACATTGGAAGGTATTTGGGTGGTCTTAAGGCGGAGTTAATGGAATGGGCGTAGTCAACTCAGAGCTAGGAAGATTTAGGCCATGTGAAGCTCTTTGTACTTGCTCTTTTCCTGCTAGCCCTGGACGATCAGCACTTAACAATAGGAACAGGCTAAGTTACATCATATGTGTGCTTTCTGTGTATGTATATAAACATAAGAATAATACCATTACAGCAGTCTTTATATGTGTACATAGAGATATTCTAGGAATCTTATGTGGATTATAGACGAGTAGATTATATATATGCTATTTATGCATGAGTTTCTATATATATATACATGTACTAATGGTTAGGCGGTGTTTATGTGGCTTTGGTTATAGGTGTAGTACCAGGAGACCGTATAGGGTTGGGACCTGGATTTATATTATATATTCATACACATTAATAGTCACATGTGCAAAGTGCCCAAGGAAGGTAGGAAAATTATGCAGCTGTGTGTGGTTGTGTTCTCTATGTAATGCATTGTATCTTGATGTAATCTGTATTGCTTGTCACTTCTATGTTATGAGTAAAGTATTTTTGTAAATTTAAGTGTCTGCAAGGGTTTTATGTTACTCCTGTGGTGTGTGAAGGACTGGAGTGTGTGTGCATTGTAAAAATACAAAGTAAGTGGGCTGTATGGGAAACAGAGGTAACAGACTAGGAACGGAGTAAAGGAAGATAATACGATAGTCAAAATTCTCCTATTTCACCAATATTCTTATTAAGAGACCCACATGAGTCTTCACTGAGTAATGCAAAACAATTTCTCACACTTCACACAATTAGAAAAACTGGATGGTTGAGGAGCATTACATACTCTTTATCTGCAAATTGCTTAGATGGTATGCTTTCCAAGTGCCTGTATTTTCATCTTATGTTTTTGTACATTGTTTACGTGATATTTCAAGGTAGTACACATGTTAAGGGAGGAATACTCACTATCCACAATGGCTACACTTAAAGTCACAACTTTCAATGTCAGGCTATTAAACACACTGTAACAACTGGCAGGTATGTGGACCCTAGGGGCTACTCCGCCGTAACGGAGCACCTGCTGATGAACAGAGTCTGTGAGAGTCAATAATTATAAAGTTCCTGGAAGGTCAGAAGTGAGTATATGCCAGGCAGTCAGGGAGAAGCAGGATAATGAAGCTTCGCTAGGACACCGGGCTGGAGTAGTGCAGTCGTCTCAGACATTGGACTTGGCTAGGACACCAGACTGGAGTAGTGCAGTTGTCTCGGACACTGGACTTGCCTAGGACACTGCACTGGAGGAGTGCAATAGTCTCAGACACTGGACTTGGCTAGGACACTGGACTGGAGTAGTGTGTTGTCTCGGACACTGGACTTGGCTAGGACACTGGACTGAAGTAGTGCAGTCATCTCGGATGCTGGACTTGGCTAGGACACTGGACTGCAGTAGTGCAGTCATCTCGAAAACTGGACTTGGCTGGGAAGTCGTCTCGGACACTCGGCTTGGCACGGGCACCGGATACAGATGGTAAATTCGTCTCGGACACTCGACTAAGGAACTAGAACCAGACACAGATACTTGATACGGGAAACTAGATTCAGAATACGGGATACAGGATACAGCTAAGGAACCATTTGCAGGACACAACATTGCTCAGGCAAGGAAGGAGGGGGCAGAGTTCTTTTTAAGGTTCCAGGTCTGCTGGCATAGGTTGAGGAAGGATTTCCTGGTGCATACGCGCACCTCACAGGCATCAGCCGAAGAGAAGAGCAGTGTGTCCCAGCGTCTCTGATAGAGGAGATGCCGCAAAGTCTTCAGAGGTCTGAGGTTGCGGCTGCCGGTAAATGGAATTGGGGGCGGTCAGCGACCGAGGCCATTACACACAACACAAAAACAGGATCTCCCTATACATAGTTGGTCTTCACATCTTAACAACACTCTTCTAGTAACAAGTTACGTATTCAAAAACTAGGGAGTATAGAAGAATTCTTTAACCTAAATAATGACCCACTGATCACTACAGCTGTATTATGGAAAACATATCAGGCCTACATGAGGAGCAAACTCATTGCCCTAGGGACCCAAGTTAAAAATGCAAAATACCTTCTACTTAACTCACTACCTACTCAAATATCAACTCTGTAAAGTACATAAGCATTCTAACTTGTCCCGGGTGTAGGAGAAACTAATAGACGTCAGGTAACAATTAAAAAATGTACTTACAATACAGGCTGCTAATTCCCTACAGACTTTGAAATTTTCATTCTACGCCCATGGGGACATGAGTTCTAATGTTATGTCATGTTTAAGCCTCAGCAAGATTATTATTATTATTATTGTTGTTATTCTTAATAATTTTAAAGCACCAATAATTACAGGGTGCTGTACATAGGAAAAAAAGGAATTGAGTAAATAAAATAAGACTATAAGAACATACAAGTACAATAAACATGAACTTAATAAATGACAGACTGGAGACAGAACCCAACCCGGCAAGGGCTTAGAATTTAGAAGTATGATAAAATCTTTGTCACATCCATAAAAACAGATAACGGTTCTAGGGTCACCTCCTCACCACAGATCGCAAAAAAAATCCCAAACTATTATGCCCCCTTACATAGCCTCCATCAGAAAGATCCTATAGACCCAAAGATCACACTGCAAAACTCTTAGAGAATTTCAAGAGCACAATAGAGATCCCTATGATGTCTGATACTGATAGACTTTCCTTAACCCCTTTAGGACACAGCCTGTTTTGGCCTTGTGGACACAGATGATTTTTTTCAAATCTGACATGTGTCGATTTATGTGGTAATAACTTTGGAATGCTTTAAAGAGACTCTGTCACCACATTATAAGTGCCCTATCTCCTACATAAGGAGATGGGCGCTGTAATGTAGGTGACAGTAATGCTTTTTATTTAAAAAAACGATCTTTTTTCACAAAGGTAGGAGCGATTTAAGTTTTACTTTCGACCAAGTGGGCGTTGTACAGAGGAGTGCATGACGCTGACCAATCAGCATCATGCACTCCTCTCCATTCATTTACACTGCACTAGCAATATAGATATATCGCTATGTGCAGCCTCATACACAAGCCCTAACATTACTACAGTGGCCTGATAATGAATGCACATGAAATCCAACCTGGACGTCATGTGTACTCAGAATCCTGACACTTCTGACTCTTTTTTTGTGAGATTCCGGCAAGTGAAACCAAATCTCGTTTAGCTCCGAGATCTCGCGAGATTTTGTATCCGTTTCTGGAATCTCACAAAAAAGAGTCAGAAGTGTCAGGATTCTGAGTACACATGACGTCCAGGTTGGATTTCATGTGTATTCATTATCAGGACACTAGTAATGTTAGGGCTTGTGTATGAGGCTGCACATAGCGATATATCTATATCGCTAGTGCAGTGTAAATGAATGGAGAGGAGTGCATGATGCTGATTGGTCAGCGTCATGCACTTCTCTGTACAACGCCCACTTGGTCGAAAGTAAAAGTACGCCCACTTGGGCATTAAGAAAGCTCATTAGCATAAACTTAAATCGCTCCTAACGTTGTGAAAATAAATCGTTTTTTTAAATAAAAAGCATTACTGTCACCTACATTACAGCGCCCATCTCCTTATGTAGGAGATAGGGCACTTATAATGTGGTGACAGAGTCTCTTTAACCCCTTCCCGACATACGCCGTATATATACGGCGCACGCCAGGTGGGGGAATATGGAGCGGGCTCACGGGCTAAGACCGCTCCATAGAGCAAGTGTGTCGGCTGTGTGTTACAGCCGACACTTCCGGGTAACGAGCGGGATCCCGTTCGAGCGCGATCCCGCTTGTTTAACCCGTTAAATGCCGCTTTCAATTGCGATTGCGGCATTTCAATTACTAGAAACAGGGGGGTGACCCCCTGTAACGTTCCATGCCCCCCCCCCCACGGTGAGATCAGGGAGAGCCGTTGGTTGACATGGCGGCCTGGGGGCCTTATGAAGTCCCCCATGTCCGCCATCTTTATACTAATATGAAGCCCTGCCTCTACCTCATTAGTACTGCAGTATATCGTGCAAGATCGCTGGTTAAAGTCCCTTAGGGGACAAGTAAAAAAAGTAAAAAACAGGAAATTACGTTTATTTAACAAATAAATAAAAAAAATTTAAATCATAAAACCCCCCCTTTTCCCATTTTCCCTCAAGCACAATGTAAAAAAAATAAAAAGCTAACATAACTGGTATTGATGCGTCCATAAAAGTCTGAACTATTACAATATATCAATATTTAGTCCGTATGGTGAACGCCGTAAAAAGTTTTTAAAAAACATCAGAATTGCTGTTTTTGGTCCCTTCTTCTCCCACAAAAAATGGAATAAAAAGTGATCAAAAAGTCTCACGCACCCCAACATGGTACCAATATAAACTGCATCTCGCCCCGCAAAAAATAAGCCCTCACACGGCTAAATCGACAAAAAAATAAAAACGTTATGGCTCTCAGAACGTGGCGACAAAACTCAAATTTTATTTTTAACAATCAGTTTTTTCCTTGTAAAAGTAGTAAAACATAAAGAAAACTATATAAATTTGGTATCGCTGTAATCGTATTGACCCGCAGAATAAACATAACATGCCGTTTTTACCATACGCTGTAAAAACAAAACCACCCAAAAGGTTGAAGAATCGCAGTTTTTTCCCTATTCGACCCCACATAAAAAAAAATTCTCATTTCTCACTACATTATATGGTACAAAATTGTGCTGTGAAAATCTACAACTCGTCATGCAAAAAACAAGCCCCCATACGGCAATATTGATGGAAAAATAAAAGAGTTATGGCTTTTGGAAGGTGGGGAGGAAAAAACAAAAGTGAAAATCCGAAAAATGGCTGCAGAGGGAAGGGGTTAAACTATCCAAGCGATTTTGAGATCGTTTTCTCATGACATATTTTACTTTATGTTAGTGAAAAAATGTAGTCGATAAATTCAATATTTATTTGTGAAAAACTTCAAATTTTTGTGGAAATTTGCAAAAATATGCATTTTTCTAAATTTAAATATATCTACTTGTAAAACAGATAGTAATACCACACAGAATAGTTACTAGTTAACATTCCCCATATGTCTACTTTATGTTTGCATCATTTTTTTTCACGTCCTTTTATTTTTCTAGGACGTTACAGGGCTTAGAACTTTAGCACCAATTTCTCGCATTTTCAAGAAAATTTCAAAAGGCTGTTTTTTCAGGGACCAGTTCAGTTGTGAAGTGGCTTTGAAGGCCTTATATATTATAAAGTCCCCATAAATCACCCCATTTTGAAAACGGCACCCCTCAAAGTATTCAAAGCAGTATTCAGAAAGTAATTTAACTCTTAAGGCATTTCACGGGAATTAAAGCAAAGTAGAGGTGAAATTTACAAATTTAATTTTTTGGCTGAAATTCATTGTAATACATTTTTCTGTAACACAGAAGGTTTTACTCAGGAAATGCAATTCAATATTTATTGCCCAGGTTCTGCAGTTTTTAGAAATATCCCACATGTGGCCTAGTCTGGTAATGGGCTGAAGCATCGGCATCAGAAGCAAAGGAGCCCCTAGTGGATTTTGGGGCCACCTTTTTTTAGGAATATATTTTAGGCACTATGTCAGGTTTGAAGAGGTCTTGTATTTAAACAGTCGAAACCCCCCAAAGTGTCCCCATTTTGGAAACTACACACCTCAGGACGTTTTTCTAGGGGTATAGTTAGCATTTTGACCCCACAGTTCTTTTGCAGAATTTGGTGGAATTAGTCTGTGAAGATGAAAATCTACTTTTCTTTCTGCTAAAACATAGAATTATTTTCATTTTTACAAGGAATAAAGGAGGAAATGCACCCCAACATTTGTAAAGCAATTTCTCCTGATTACGGCAATACCCGATATGTGGTCATAAACTGATATTTGGACCCACAGCAGTGCTCAGAATGGAAAGAGCGCCTTTTGGAATTTTAGGTAACAGATTTTTCTGGAATGGTTTTCTGTGCCATGTTGCGTTTGCAACGCCCTGGAGGGACCAAAACAGTGGAAGCCCCACAAAAGTGACCCCATTTTGGAAACTACACTTCTCAAGGAATTTTTCTAGGCGTATAGTTAGCATTTTTACCCCACAGGTTTTTTTGCAGAATTTTGTGAATTTAGGCCGTGAAAATTAATATCAAAATTTTTGTCCACTAAAATGTTGAATTTTTTAATTTCCACAAGGAATAAAAGAGAAAAAGCTGCCCAACATTTGAAAAGCAATTTCTCCTGAGTAAATAAATACCCCATATGTGGTCATAAATGTTTTTTTTTTATTAGAAATTAATTAACTCTTTCAGGACTGATCCTTTTTTTGCTTTAGTGGTGCGAGGGCTTATTTTTTGCGGGAGGAATTGAAGTTTCTATTGACACCATTTAAAGAGCCATATAATGTACTGGGAAACTGGGAAAAAATTATTTGCGGGCTAAAATTGGAAAAAAACTGTGATTCCCTCATTGTTTTTGGGGTTTTGTTTTTGAGAATGTGAATACCCTCAAATTAAAGCTGAGAGTCTGCTCTTTAACTGGTTGCCGACACAGGACGAGTATGCTCATCCTGAGCAGCAAGCACTTTGCGCATTAGGACGAGTGTACTCGTCCTGTGTGACAGCCGTCTGTGTACGTCTGTGCGCGCGATCGAGAGCGGGGCAATGGCTGTAATACACAGCCACGGCCCCGCTCTGACAGCGGAGAGAAGAGAAACATCTTCTCTCCGCCGTTAACCCTTTGAACGCCGCGATGAAAGCTGATCGCGGCGTTCAAAGAGGGGGGACTGCACATTGATCGCGTCACAGAAAATAACTGTGACGCGATCAAAGCCCACAACTCGTATGGGCAGACAGCCCAGGGTCCATTGAAGGACCCCAGGGCTGTCTGAACATATTTCCTGTTGTTAGGGCATACTCAGGTATGCCCTAACAACTGCTTGTGTACGATCAGTAACAGGCTAATGTACTGGCATATAGATCTATGCCAGTACATTACAGTTACAAAATCAAAATCAAAATGATAAATCCCTTTATGGGATTAAAAAAAAAGTAAAATGAATGTAAAAAAAATTTTATGATAAATAAATAAATAAAAAGTAAAAAAAAATACACAGAAACACAATTTTTTTTATAATAAATAAACGTTTTAAAATATAAGTCCCAAAACATGAAATAATATAGACATATTTGGTATCGCCACGACCGTTACAACCTGTACAACAAATGTATAACATTATTTATGATGATCGGTGTATGGTGTAAAAAAAAAATATTAAAACTGCAGCGAAACTGCTTTTTTTCTGCATTTTCGGCAAAATAAAAATGGATAGAAATTAAACGATAATGTATTTGTACCAAAACAATGGTACCTACATAAAGTACAACTCGTCCCGCAAAAAAAAAAAGTCTCATACAACTACGTCGTACAAAAAATAAAAGAGTTATGAGCGTCGGGATGCAAAGAGGGAAATGTAAAAAAATTGCTCTGTCCTCAAGGCCAAAATTGGCCGTGTCCTTAAGGGGTTAAGCCCATATTGATTATATAACTGTATATGCAATATGTTTTGGTAAACAGCTGAAATGCCAAAACTTTTGTCACTGTCCAAATAATTCTGGACCTAACTGTAATGATCCTACCAAAAAAAGGGCAAACACTCTAGGAGATGTAGCAGATATCTCACTACTTAAAGAGGGCCTGAAATGATGGGCTAAGCTTTTGGCTCAATGTATTACCTCTCTCTTACTGAAGCTTATTTTGTATAATAGGTAGGGAGGGAAAACATAATGCTACCAGGGTAAATCTCGCAATTTACTATACTATGCAGAGAAAATACAACAATGGTCTTTCTCAGCACTGAAGGTCTTTGATAGGTTCAATGGGTTTACATGGCAGAGGTCCATTGTAAATTTGACTTACCATAACCCTTAGCTATATTTTTATAAAGCACACTTTTGTACCCATTCCAAATTAAGAATGTCACTAGACAAGAGCCACCTTATTTATATGTAACCGCCACAGCTGCTCTAACTCCTCCATTGCGCCGTATATTTACCTCTCCAAGTCATCCACTAGCTCCTGACCGACGCCGCTTTACTGCCTCTCTTTCTGCTGTTTGCGGCCTCCATCGTCTTCCCAGTGTGCGCGCTGACTCCCCTTGTCTTGAAGGACTAACAAGCCCCTACTATACAGCTTTCCCGGGGTATAAAAGGAACCTCCCTTTGTCCATCATTGCCTGGTTGACTTGTTGCCTTGGTTCTTCCTAGTATACAAGTGATACCCTGCTGATCAATTGTTTGGAGTTCCTGTGTTTAAAGAGGCTCTGTCACCAGATTTTCAAATCCCTATCTCCTATTGCAGTTGATTGGCGCTGCAATGTAGATAACAGTAACGTTTTTATTTTTCAAAAACGAGCATTTTTGGCCAAGTTATGAGCATTTTTATATTTATGCAAATGAGCCTTTCTTATGGACAACTGGGCGTGTTTAAAGTTATGTCCAACTGGGCGTGTATTGTGTGTGTACATCTGTGCGTTTTTACTTGTTTTACTAGCTGGGCGTTGTGAATAGAAGTGTATGATGCTGACGAATCAGCATCATCCATTTCTCTACATTACCACCCAGCTTCTGGCAGTGCACAGACACACAGCGTGTTCTCGCGAGATCACGCTGTGACGTCACTTCCTGCCCCAGATCCTTCATCGCGTCGGACGATCGAGGACACATCGGCACCAGGCGACAGAGGCTTCAGCTGATTCTGCAGCAGCATCGGCGTTTTCAGGTAAGTCTAGTTGAACTCCCTAGAGACGAGCATATTCCCCTATTTGCAACGAGGCATTGGACTTTTATTTTTAAAGACCGGACATCACCCCTCCGCAACGAGCATGCCACGTGCGTGAGCAGTATTACCCCCTGACAACGAGCATAAATGGGGCCTATTTGCAGCATTGCCCATACCCTGACAACGAGCATCAAAGGGGCTTATTAGCAGCATTGCCCATACCCCTGACAACGAGCACAAAAGGGGCTTATTACCAGCATTGCCCATACCCCCTGACAACGAGCATAAATGGTACTCATTAGCAGCATTGCCCATACCCCTGACAACTAGCATAAAAGGGGCTTATTACCAGCATTGCCTATACCCTGACAACGAGCATCAAAGGGGCTTATTAGCAGCATTGCCCATACCCCCTGACAATGAGCAAAAAAGGGGCTTATTAGCAGCATTGCCCAGAACCCCCTGACAATGAACATAAAAGGGGCTTATTAGCAGCATTGCCCAGAACCCCCTGACAACGAGCATAAAAGGGGCTTATTACCAGCATTGCCCAGAACCCCCTGACAATGAGCATAAAAGGGGCTTATTACCAGCATTGCCCATACCCCTGACAATGAGCATAAATGTATGTCTGCATGCATGTATGTCTGCATGGCCATCTATGATACTGTCTGCTGGCGCCCTGTATCTAAGCCAACTTTACGGCTTTATGAAACTTTATGAAACTTTATGAAACTGAAACTAAGCCTGCGACATGTTTTATTCTTTTTTTTAGAGGTTTTTTTTTACAGGTTTGGTCGTTGGACTACGTCGGTTTCGAGGACTACTTTGATGATGCCTCTTTTTTCTACAATAAAATGGTTAATGAGGGTTGTGTTGGGGGTGCTTTATTTCAATAAAATATTTTATCTATATCTTTGTCTGTTCTTTTCAACTTTTATTACTACCACTTTAATAATGGCCGCTGTCTGACTGACAACATCCATTACTAAGGTGAGGCTTAGTGTTAGCCGGTGCAGAGGCTAACACTAACCACCATTATTACCCCGGTACCCACCACCACCAGGGGTGCCGGGAAGAGCCAGGTACGATCCAGTACCCGACCATCTGTTGTGATGGCCGGGCACTGGGGCGGCCGCAGGCTGGTATTATGAGGCTGGGAAGGGCCAAAAACAGTGGGCCTTCCCACCCTTGTAATGCTAGGCGCCGGCTGCTGTGTTGTAACTGGCTGGTTATAAAAACGGGGGGGACCCCACGTAATTTTTTTAAATTATTTATTATTTTTATTTTTTATTTTTTTTAAAAAGACATGGGGTTTCCACCCAACGTCTATTGTTAAATGTAAAAAAAATGACGTGGGTTCCCCCCCATTTTTATAACCAGCCCGATACAACACAGCAGCAGCAGCCTAGCATTACAAGGGTGGGAAGGTCCACTGTTTTTGGCCCTTCCCAGCCTCATAATACCAGCCTGCGGCCGCCCCAGTGCCCGACCATCACAACAGATGGTCGGGTACTGGATCGTACCTGGCTCTTCCCGGCACCCCTGGTGGTGGTGGGTACCGGGGTAATAATGGGTGGTTAGTGCTAGCCTCTGCACCGGCTAACACCAAGTACCGCCTTAATAATGGACGCTGTCAATCAGCCAACTGCCATTATCTAGGCACTAATAAAGTAAAAAAAAAAAACACAAAGACAATTCTTTTTTATTGAAATAAGAAATCCCCAACAAAACCCTTGTTAACCATTTTATTACAATTTGAAAAAACGTAGATCTACGCAGTAGTCCAAAGAGTCAAAGATGTAGTCCAATCGGTACATCAAAATCTGCAACAACATTAAAAAAAAAAGAAGTTATCAATGTGAACAATACCAATATTTATACTCACCTACACACACACAACCATATACACAAACACATATAAACACACACCCATATATACACAAACACATATACACAAACACACACATATATATACTCAAACATATACACAAACACACCCATATATACACAAACACACACACACACATACAAAAACACACACAAACATACACAAATGCACAAACACACCCATATATACACAAACACACACACATATACACAAACACACACAAAAATATACACGCAAACATACACACACATACACACACACACATATACACAAACACACACACACACACAAATACACCCATATATACACACATAAACACACACACATACACAAACACACACACAAACATATACATACAAACATGGGCAATGCTGGTAATAAGCTCCTTTTATGCTCGTTGTCAGGGGGTTCTGGGCAATGCTGCTAATAAGCCCCTTTTGTGCTCGTTGTCAGGGGTATGGGCACTGCTGGTAATAAGCCCCATTTATGCTAGTTGTCAGGGGGTATGGGCAATGCTGCTAATAAGCCCCTTTTATGCTCGTTGTCAGGGGGTATGGGCAATGCTGCTAATAAGCCCCTTTTATGCTCGTTGTCATGGGGGTATGGTCAATGCTGCAAATAAGCCCCTTTTATGCTCGTTGCCAGGGGGTTCTGGGCAATGCTGCTAATAAGCCCCTTTTTTGCTCGTTGTCAGGGGGTTCTGGGCAATGCTGCAAATAAGCCCCTTTTATATGCTCGTTGTCAGGGGGTTCTGGTCAATGCTGCAAATAAGCCCCTTTTATGCTCGTTGTCAGGGGGTATGGGCAATGCTGCTAATAAGCCCCTTTATGCTCATTGTCAGGGGGTTCTGGGCAATGCTGCTAATAAGCCCCTTTTATGCTCGTTGTCAGGGGGTATGGGCAATGCTGCTAATAAGCCCCTTTTATGCTCGTTGTCATGGGGGTATGGTCAATGCTGCAAATAAGCCCCTTTTATGCTCGTTGTCAGGGGGTTCTGGGCAATGCTGCTAATAAGCCCCTTTTTTGCTCGTTGTCAGGGGGTTCTGGGCAATGCTGCAAATAAGCCCCTTTTATATGCTCGTTGTCAGGGGGTTCTGGTCAATGCTGCAAATAAGCCCCTTTTATGCTCGTTGTCAGGGGGTATGGGCAATGCTGCTAATAAGCCCCTTTATGCTCATTGTCAGGGGGTTCTGGGCAATGCTGCTAATAAGCCCCTTTTATGCTCGTTGTCAGGGGGTTCTGGTCAATGCTGCAAATAAGCCCCTTTGATGCTCGTTGTCAGGAGTATGGGCAATGCTGCAAATTAGGCCCCATTTATGCTCGTTGTCAGGGGGGTAATACTGCTCACGTACGTGGCATGCTCGTTGCCGAGGGGTGATGTCCGGTCTTTAAAAATAAAAGTCCAATGCCTCGTTGCAAATAGGGGAATATGCTCGTCTCTAGGGAGTTCAACTAGACTTACCTGCAAACGCCGATGCTGCTGCAGAATCATCTGTAGCCTCTGTCGCCTGGTGCCGATGTGTCCTCGCTCGTCCGACGCGATGAAGGACCTGGGGCAGGAAGTGACGTCACAGCGTGATCTCGCGAGAAAATGCTGTGTGTCTGTGCACTTCCATAAGCTGGGTGGTAATGAAGAGAAATGGATGATGCTGATTCGTCAGCATCATACACTTCTATTCACAACACCCAGCTAGTAAAACAAGTAAAAACGCCCATATGTCCATAAAAAAGGATAATTTGCATAAATATAAAAATGCTCATAACTTGGCCAAAAATGCTTGTTTTTGAAAAAGAAAAACGTTACTGTTATTTACATTGCAGCGCCGATCAACTGCAATAGGAGATAGGGATTTGAAAATCTGGTGAAGAGCCTCTTTAAGCCTGCCTGTACCTTTGACTATCCTACACCTACCGCCTGCCCTAACTAATCATTTGTTACCCGTGCTAAATCTGCAGCGCCTGCTCTGACCTTTGGCTCTACCACTTGTGACTTCACGTCTGCCGCCTGCCCTGACCTATGACCTGGCCTTGCATTCTGTCTGCGGATTTTATACTATGCCTGTTAACATTAGCTATTGCCAAGTGAAACTACTCTGGGGGTAGCGACCTGGATTTCCCCAGCAGTGAAGTCCTGATCCCTGTTTATAGGTTAAGGGAGAATAACCAGTGTCCCCATAGACCCTGCTCCAAGGTTTCCATCATGGTTTCTGTCGTTATTCCAGACAAAATAGCGCCTCCGAGGCAGAAGAGAACAAAGCCTAACACTCATAAGCTGTCATTACTGGCTTTATATTTGCTTGTGTATGAAGGTTTTTACATCATCGTTCATGATTCCGTTTCTTAAATTGGATAATACTGTTTGGATGAAAACACTTCATGGCCTTTATGATCTGCGTGTCATATTTTCAATTTCCTTCAAATGTATGATCTCTACATTCTTCTGTGTTTTTTGTTTAATAAAAAGAAAATTTACTTATACTAAAAAGCCTTAACAAGTTGAGCATTTTATGTCTTATGTTAAGCAGATTCCTTGCACTTGGTACGTGCAGAGGATAGTGCTCAACAGGTTAATGGACATGGTAAAGATAATTTGAGCATATGAATTTTAATAAAGCTGGCAAATTAAACTGTTGCTTATATTAAACACTTTGCATTATAATTACAATCACATCTTCACATCTGAAATTTCAGATATGAAATAAGGTTAAGCATATGGTACATTTACTTTAGATCTAGGCTTTTAGCTATTTTACCCAAGTGGATTAAATTACTTTAACCTTTAACAAGACAAATACAAATTTGAAGTAGTATGGGCATTGTTTCACATTAGCAATGTCCAGTAATTACTTCTTCAAATTGAGGAATTAGACCTTGTTCGTTTTAGCAAATTTTCTACATTATCATGTAGAAATGTTCAGCTATATTGAATCATACTCTTCAGTTATAAGAAAGCAGAGAGCAATTAAATCCATTTCTGAAATTAAGTATTTTTAGTTAATAAAGAGTAAATTAAATAAAATATTTTTGCAAGCCAACATATTATTAGTGAATGAAGAGCTTAGTTGTATAGCAAACAACTACTTGATACAATAATATTTGGAATAAGCAAACTTAAAATGAAGTTGCAGATTCCTCATTACCACCATGTGCTGGCAATGCATATTGTTGATACTGTACGTCTCCACCACTTTCATATGCATGAACTAGGGAATAGATTGTAGAAAAGAAGAAAATCGTATTTAAATGGTGTTACTTCCGCAGTTACTGTACATCTTGATAGTGTGCCCAATCTGGATTGACGCTAAAATATTTAAATTAATTGAAGTTATCATTAACTCCTTCGTGCAAATGGGCGTTACTGTACGTCCCTTTTAGCGGTAGCTTCCCGCAAATGGGCATACAGTAACGCCCTGAAGATGATGCGGTCACAGGAGCTGTGCTCGCTTCATTTTCAGAGGATGTCAGCTGTAATATACAACTGACATCCCACTGCAATGGCAGCAATCACATTTACCATTGTTCGCCGCCGTTTAACCCCTTAAATGCTGCTGTCAATAGCAACATTGGGATTTATGTGGTTGACAGAGGGAGGGGGCTCCCTCTGAACCCCACTAGCCCGACTGCAAGAAATTGCGGGGTATCGATGGTTGCTATGGCAACCAGGAAGCCTAGTCAACGGCTTCCTGGTCGGCCATGTACGGAAGCCTATTAGGTTCTGCCCAATTGTTTGGATTTGTGTCTCCAGTGGTACAAGCAGGGCTCAACCTATTGGGCACTGATATAGCATATTTGTGGAAAAATGCCAATTTTCAATTTGCAACATCTATTGTGTACTAATTTATGCAAAATGTGTGGGGTCAAACGGCTCACTACACCTTATAATAAATTCCTTAAAGGGGTATAGTTTCCCAAATGGTAGTTTGATAAGTTTGAGGAAAAAACAGATATTCCCTGGTGCTGCTAACTGGTAAAACCCTTCTTGAGTAGTGAGGATTTAAAACAAGCAAATGTAATATCAGATATTGTTCATCAGGTAAAATACAAAAGGTTTTTCGATGACTCATAGATGAGTAATGCAGAGGTGTTTGGATGAGTCATGGATGGGTCATGTAGAGGTCTTTGGATGAGTCATGTAGAGGTGTTTGGATGAGTCATGGATGAGTCATGCAGAGGTGTTTGGATGAGTCATGGATGAGTCATGCAGAGGTGTTTGGATGAGTCATGGATGAGTCGTACAGAGGTGTTTGGATGGGTCGTGGATGAGTCATGCAAAGATATTTGGATGAGTCATGGATGAGTTATGCAGAGGTGTTTGGATGAGTCATGGAGGAGTCATGCAGAGGTGTTTGGATGAGTCATCGAAGAGTCTTGTAGAGGTGTTTGGATGAGTCATGGATGAGTCATGTAGAGTTGTTTGGATGAGTCATGTAGAGGTGTATGGATGAGTCGTGCAGATGTGTTTGGATGAGTCATGGTGAGTCATGGATGAGTCATACAGAGTTGTTTGGATGAGTCATGCAGAGGTATTTGGATGAGTCATGGATGAGTCATGCAGAGGTGTTTGGATGAGTCATGGATGAGTCATGCAGAGGTGTTTGGATGAGTCATGGATGAGTCATGCAGAGGTGTTTGGATGAGTCATGGATGAGTCATGCAGAGGTGTTTGGATGAGTCATGGATGAGTAGTGTAGAGGCATTTGGATGAGTCATGGATGAGTCATGCAGAGGTGTTTGGATGAGTCATGGATGAGTCATGCAGAGGTGTTTGGATGAGTCATGTAGAGGTGTTTAGATGAGTCATGCATGAGTCATGCATAGGTGTTTGGATGAGTAATGGATGAGTCATGTAGAGGCGTTTGGATGAGTCATGGATGGCACTTTGCAAATTCGACATGGCCACTAGAAACCAATTCAGCAAAATCTGTGCTGCAAAATCCAAATGGCGCTCCTTGCTTTCTGAGCCCAGCCATGTGCCCAAACAGCAGTTTAGTACCACATATGGGTAATTGCTGTACTCAGGAGAAAATGCTTTACAAACATTGCAAGGGACCATTTGCAAGACAGACTGGGAAAACTAACAATGCTCAGGCAAGGATCAGAAGGCCTGGGGCCTTCTTATAGACCAGGAAATCGTGGCAGTTGATGATAATGACGATTTCCTTTGTGCGCACGCTGGCTCTTTAAGGCCGGGCAAGAGCGTGCGCGCGCACCCTACGGGACACAGCAGACCGGAGCGGAAGTGAGCGCTGGCGTCTCCTAGGAAGGAGTTGGGGACCAGCGCTCTCAGATCCATGGCTGCGGGCGTCGGGAGGTGAGTAAACCCAATGGCTCGCGACCATGGACGCTACAGTATCCTTCCTCTTATGCCCCCTCTTCTTGGGGCCAGAGTGAGAGAGGAATTTCTTAATAAGCGCAGGGGCACTGAGGTTCTCGTCTGGCTCCCAGGATCTCTCCTCAGGACCAAACCCTCTCCAGTCCACCAAATAGAAAGTCCTTCCTCCTACCCTCTTGCAGTCCAGGATCTCCCTCACCTCGAATATATCAGAAGAACCGCTGGGAGCAACTGTGGAACTAGAAGTCTTGCTGTAGCGGTTCAGGACCACTGGCTTCAGGAGGGACATATGAAAGGAGTTGGGGATTCTGAGGGTAGAAGGCAGCCACAGCTTATAGAAGACAGGGTTTATCTGTTGCAGAATCTCGAAAGGACCAAGGAACCTGGGAGCAAGCGTCTATGAGGGTAACTTCAAGAGAATGTTCCGAGAGGACAGCCAGATTTTAGTCCCCGGAAGATACTGAGGCGGCTCTCTTCTCCTATTATCTGCTTTTTGCTTCATGCGATCGACTGCCAGTAAAATAGAGGACCGAATCTGTTGCCAGATTGACAAAAAGTCCCCATAAGCAGAGTCAGCAGCGGGTACTTGAGATGTGGTCGACACTGGGAGAGGGACTCTAGGATGTTGACTGTACACAATGTGAAATGGAGTGGAAGTGGTGTATTCACTTGTGTGGTTGTTGTATGAGAACTCGGCCCATGGAAGAAGCTGTACCCAGTTATCGTGCTGTGAAGAGAGGAAGTGAGGGAGATAATTCTCCATGATCTGGTTGATCCTCTCAACTTGCCCATTGGACTGGGGGTGATAAGCTGAGGAAAAGTCCAATCTCACATCCAGGAGTTTACAGAGGGCTCTCCAGAACTTTGAAGTAAACTGAACCCCCCGGTCGGACACAATGTGTAGAGGCAAGCCATGCAAGCGAAAGATGTGTAGAATGAAGAGACTCGCCAGTCGAGGAGCAGATTGTAGGCCGGTCAGCAGGATAAAATGTGCCATCTTTGAAAACCGGTCCACCACCACCCAGACAGTGTTGAATCCTGCTGAGGGGGGAAGGTCTGTGACAAAGTCCATCGCAATGTGCTGCCAGAGGGCATTGGGTACAGGCAGAGGTTGAAGCAGGCCGGCAGGCTTGGAGGGAGTAACTTTGTTAGAGGCACACACCATGCAAGAAGAGACAAAGTCCAGAACATCTTTAGGTAGCATACGCCACCAGAATTGACGAGCAATCAGGTCTCGAGTTTTACGGACACCAGCGTGACCTGCCAGCTTAGAACTGTGTCCCCAGCGGAGAATTCTTCTCCTGTCTGCCAACAGAACAAAAGTCCTCCCCGGAGGGATGTCTCTATCTACAGAGGATTAGCAGTGACAATGCAGGATGGGTCTATGATAGTCTGAAGGGACACCACCGTGTCTTCCGTCTCAAACAACCTGGACAGGGCATCGGCCCTCACATTCTTGTCTGCGGGACGGTAGTGGAGCACAAACTGGAAATGGGTGAAGAACAGCGACCACCTGGCTTGACGGGGATTCAGTCGTTGTGCAGACTGAAGGTAGGTAAGGTTTTTGTGGTCGGTGAAGATCAGGATGGGGTAAGCAGCGCCCTCTAGAAGATGTCTCCACTCCTCCAGAGCCAATTTGATGGCCAGCAGCTCCCAATCTCCAATAGAGGAATTGCGCTCAGCAGAAGAAAAAAGTCTTGAGTAGTAGCCACATACTACTGCCTTTCCTTTGGAGCTCCTCTGGAACAGAAGTGCACCTGCACCAACAGAGGAAGCGTCCACTTCCAGTGAGAACTGCCTAGATACGTCAGGATGATGGAGGATCAAAGCTGAAGTGAAGGCTTTCTTGGGGATAATAAATGCGGACTCTGCCTCTGGAGTCCACACCTTGGCGTTCACACCCTTCTTGGTAAGGGTAGAGATGGGAGCCGTCAGATAAGAGAAGTTAGGAATAAACTGCCGGTAGATATTAGCGAATCCCAGGAACCGCTGTATGGCCCTTAAGCCTTGAGGACGTGGCCACTCCAGGACAGCTTTCACTTTCTCAGGATCCATCTTGAGGCCTTGATCCGAGATTATGTAGCCCAGGAAGGGCAGAGAACTCTTCTCAAAGACGCACTTCTCCAGCTTGGCGTATAAATGATTCTCCCTTAATCGTAGTAGAACCTGACGGTCATGCCTCCGATGAGTCGTCGGATCTGGGGAGAAAATCAAAATATCATCGAGATAAACAACAACAAAGACATAGAGGAGATCTCGGAAGATGTCATTAACGAACTCCTGAAACACTGCGGGAGCGTTACACAGTCCGGGTGTTAAATGCCGTCTTCCATTCATCAGCCCGGCGAATCCGGATTAGATTATAAACCCCCCGCAGGTCTAGGTTAGAACATTTTTTTGCTCCTCGTATGCGATCAAACAGCTCATATATAAGTGGCAACTGGTATTTGTTCTTGACCGTCATCTGGTTGAGACCACGGTAGTCAATGCAGGGTCGAAGGGATCCGTCCTTCTTTTTAACATAGAAGAATCCAGCCCCGGCCGGGGAGGAAGACTTTCGTATGAAACCCCTCTCCAGATTCTTATTGATATAGGCCGACATGGATAGAGACTCAGGCCAGGAGAGAAGATATACTCCACCACGGGGGAGAGAGGCATTAGGAACCAGTTCAATGGGGCAGTCATAAGTCCGATGTGGAGGCAGCATCTCAGCCTCCCTTTTGCTGAAAACATCTGCATACTGAGCAAACTGGGGAGGCAGTCCCGCCAATGACTGAGGCAGTGGAGGCTTGACAGGATGGATCTGCAACAGATAACGACCATGGCACTTGTGTCACGGCGCGGGGTGTGGACCCACTGGGCCATACCGCGTAGCGGGGTAGCAGCTGGCCAACAAGGTACAAAACAATGTCTATAGTTCAGAACGGGTACCTGAGGCAGTGTAGACAGTATCGGAAGCAGGACTTGACTTGCACAGCAGGTGACACCGTGGATGCAGCGGGAAGACACGACTTGACTTTCACAGCAGGTGACACCGCGGATGCAGCGGGAAGGCACGACTTGACTTTCACTTGTAGATATGATAGCACAGGATACAGGGTACAGGCAGCAGGAACGGGTAACACTGGGAACTGGAAAACACTGGGAGATCATTTGCAAGACAAACTAGGGTATACAAAAATGCTCAGGCAAGGAACCAGTGGGCAGAGCCCCTTAAATAGTCCAGCAGCCATTTGGGCTAATTGATGTTTGACAGCTGGACGCGTACAGGCCCTTTAAGGCCGTGCACGTGCGGGCGCGCGCGCCCTGCAGGAAACAGTCCGAGGACCCGGAAGACAGTACCGGCGTCTCCCTGGAGGGAGCTGACGCCGAGAAGAGAGATGTCCATGGCCGGGATCGTCAAGGGGTAAGTCTGAACGACGACCCCCGGCTAAAACAACTTGGAGCCCCATTGGAGAACCTCTCCAGAATTCCAGTCCAGGACTGGGGCATGTAGTCGAAGCCAAGGCAGGCCTAGCAGAACAGGATTGATAGCCTTGGGCAAAACAAGGAAAGAAATCAGTTCAGAATGAAGGACTCCAACCTGGAGCTTCAAATGCTTGGTTTTAGAAATGATGGGATCAGGCAGAGGCAGTCCATTAACTGAGGCAACAGCCAAAGACGTCTCTAGGGGGACTGTGGACTGTTTCGCTGCTTTTATCTTCTCTGACCTCATCTACATGTATATGAATAGAGCCAGCACAGCCCTATTAGTGACAATAGGCACTATAAGAGGGCTGATTTCCCCTGTAACTGGAAAAACATGGTGTAAAAGAAGAAAGTAAAAAAAATAATAAAGTCCCCCGATGGTCTTTTCTAACCTTTGAGGGACAGACCATAGTAATAAAATATAAAAGTAATGTAAAGTGCAAACATTTTTAATAATAAATACACATAAAATACCCACCCCAAAAAAACTTTCCCCCCCGCCAATTATTATCGTAATGCTAGCCCTGACCCAATTACCTTAAAATAGACATGTAATATATTAAAATTTACAGCAGACAAGGGCGATCACAAAGGTCTATTTTAGGGTAAAACTATGTTACCATAAAAAATTTGCTAAAATGTAAAAAAGCTTATTTTTTTACTATTATTTTCAAACTTTAAGCCTATAAATTCTAAAATAGCAAAAAGGACGTGTATAAAAAATATATAAAAAATAAACCTGCATTGTATACGGAAAATACTTTGCAAAAATCAAGTCGCTTGCTCAACAAATAAAAAAGTTATAGCTGTTTAACTAACGAGTGCTAAAAATGGCTAAACGGTGTCTGGACCTGAAGGCTCAAAATAGCCCGGACCTGAACCGGTTAAACAACTATTCATATGCTCTATTAACCCCTTAAGGACGCAGCCTAGTTTGGGCCTTAAGGCTCAGAGCCCATTTTTCAAATCTGACATATTTCACTTTATGTGGTAATAACGTCGGAATGCTTAAACCTATGCAAGCGATTCCGAGATTGTTTTCTCGTGACACTTTGGGCTTCATGTTCGTGGTAAAATTTGGTCGATATATTCAGTCTTTATTTGAGAAAAATTGCAAAATTTAGAGAAAATTTAGAAAAAATAGCATTTTTCAGAATTTAAATGCATCTGCTTGAAAAACAGACGGTTATACCACCCAAAATAGTTACTAGTTCACATTTCCCATATGTCTACTTTAGATTGGCATCGTTTTTTGAACATTCTTTTATTTTTCTTGGACGTTACAAGGCTTAGAACATAAACAGCAATTTCTCATATTTTTAAGAAAATTTCAAAAGCCTTTTTTTTAAGGTACCTGTTCAGTTCTGAAGTGGCTTTGAGGGGCCTATGTATTAGAAACCCCCATAAAGCACCCCATTTTAAAAACTAGACCCTTCAAAGTATTCAAAACAGCATTTAGAAAGTTTTTTAACCCTTCAGGAATTTCACAGGAATTAAAGCAAAGTGGAGGTGAAATTTGCAAATTTCGTTTTTATTTCTGAATTTCAATTTTATTCTATTTTTTTTCTGTAACAAAGAAGGTTTTACCAGAGAAACACAACTAAATATGTATTGTCCAGATTCTTCAGTTTTTAGAAATGTCCCACATGTGGCTCTAGTGCGCTCGTGGAATAAAACACAAGCCCCAGAAGCAAAGAAGCACCTAGTGCATTTTGGTGGTGCTTTTTTATTAGCATATATTTTAGGCAGCATGCCAGGTTTGGAGAGGTGTTGAGGTGCCAAAACAGTAGGAATCCCCCAAAACTGACCCCATTTTGGAAACTGCACCCCTCAAGGAATTAATTTATGGTTATTGTTACCATTTTGACCCCGTAGTTTTTTCACAGCGCGTATTTGAATTGGGCTGTGAAATTAAAAGAATGACAATTTTTCCAATAAGATGTCATTTTTGATCAGAATTTCTTATTTTCACAGGGAACAAAATGCCCCATTTTGTTGCCCAATTTGTCCTGAGTGCGGCAATACCCCATTTGTGGTGATAAACTGCCGTTTGGGCCCATGGGAGGGCTCAGAAGGAAAGGAGCGCTATGTGTTTGTTGGAGTCCAGATTTTGCTGTATTGGTTTTCGGGTGCCATGTCGCATTTGCAGAGCCTCAGAGGTATCAAAGCAATGGAAACCCACCAAAAGTGACCCCATTTTGGAAACAAAACCCCTCAAGGAATTTATTTATGGGTGTTGTGACCATTTAGACCCCACAGTTTTTTCACAGAACTTATTTGAATTGGGCTGTGAATTTAAAAAGAAAAACTTTTTTCCAATAAGATGTAGTTTTGGCTCAAAATGTCTTATTTTCACAACGAATAAAATACCCCATTTTGTTGCCAAATTTGTCCTGAGTGCGGCAATACCCTATTTGTGCCCATAAACTGCCGTTTGGGCCCATGGGAGGTATTAGAAGGAAAGGAGCGCTATGTGTTCTTTGGAGCAGAGATTTTGCTGGATTGGTTTTCGGGTGCCATGTCGCATTTGCAGAGCCCCAAAGGTATCAAAGCAATGGAAACCCACCAGAAGTGACCCCATTTTGGAAACTACACCCCTCAAGGAATTCATTTATGGGTGTTGTGACCATTTAGACTCCACAGTTTTTTCACAGAATTTATTTGAATTGGGCTGTGAATTCAAAAAAATTAAATTTTTTCCAATAAGAGGTAGTTTTGGCTCAAAATTTCTTATTTTCACAAGGAATAAAATACCCCAATTTGTTGCCCAATTTGTCCTGAGTGCGGCAATACCCCATTTGTGGTGATAAACTGCCGTTTGGGCCCATGGGAGGCCTCAGAAGGAAAGGAGCGCTATGTGTTCTTTGGAGCCCAGATTTTGCTGGATTGGTTTTCGGGTGCCATGTCGCATTTGCAGAGCCCCAAAGGTATCAAAGCAATGGAAACCCACCAGAAGTCACCCCATTTTGGAAACTACACCCCTCAAAGAATTTATTTATGGGTGTTGTGACCATTTAGACCCCACAGTTTTTTCACAGAATTTATTTGAATTGGACTGTGAATTAAAAAAAAAATTATTTTTTCCAATAAGAGGTAGTTTTGGCTCAAAATTTCTTATTTTCACAAGGAATAAAATACCGCATTTTGTTGCCCAATTTGTCCTGAGTGTGGCAATACCCTATTTGTGGTGATAAACTGCCGTTTGGGCCCATGGGAGGGCTCAGAAGGAAAGGACCACCATGTGGCCTACTGGGAATTTTCTGGTGCTAAGTCGTGTGTGCAGAAGCCCCTGAGGTATCAGTACAGTTGAAACCCCCGAGAAGTGACCCCGTTTTAAAAACGACACCCCTTAAGGAATTCATCTAGAGGTGTAGTGAGCATTTTGACCCCACAGGTATTGTGTAAAAGATAATGCGCAGCAGATGGTGCAGAGTGAGATTTGCAATTTTCTATATATATGCCATGTCAGTGTCCGATATATTGTGCCCAGCATGTGCCACCGGAGACCTACACCCCATAAACTGTAATGTTGGCTCTCCCGGGTACGGCAATACCCTACATGTGGCTGTTATCAGCTGCCTGGGCATACAGCAGGGCTCAGAGGGGAAAGATGAGGATGGGTAAGCTGTGCGAAGTGGATCAGAGCGAGTAAAACTGGGGTAAATTAAAAATAAAGGGATGGATGATAAATTTGAAAACACTCTTTCATACAGAGCTCTGGTTTTTCGGGACACGTGTCACATTGATATATTGTGTCCTTCCTTATCCCCCTCTTATAGCAGACTCTGCACCTCTTTTGACTTTTTCCCTTCTTGCCAGTTTGGGGAACTTCTCCTAAAAAGTGTTGCCCTGGTACGATGCCTGTGGCCCCGCTTCCAGAAGTACTGTAAGGCTTCAGGACTTGATCTGACAAGTCCACCCCTCCCATGTACCTATTGTAGTCCAGGATGCAGTCTAGTTTGGGGGTCCCTGTACTGGTACCTCGTACAGGTACATGGGTACTGGTGTGGCATCTCCCTGGTCTTGTACTTGACACACAATATGTTGCTGCTAGATTGTGCCCTGCTCTCACCCCTTCTGAGTGTTTGCCCAAGCAGAGTCTTAGGGAGGCCTCTCAGATTTCTTCTAGCAGTGGCGCATGCCGCAGGACTTCTGGAAGCGAGGCAGTTGAAGAGTGGGACGCTGGTATAAAAATTATCCAGGTAGAGGTGGTAACCCTGGTCCAGCAGTGGGTGCACCAAATCCCACACAATTTTTGTATTAACTCCCAGTAAGGGGGGGCATTCTGGGGGCTGAGAACTGGTGTCCTTCCCTTCATATATCCTAAATTTGTAGGTATACCCTGATGCACTCTCGCACAGCTTACACATCTTCACACCATACCTTGCCCTCTTACCCGGCAGGTACTCGCGGAATTGAAGCCTCCCTTTCAAATGTACCAGGGATTCATCTATAGAAATACACTTCTCGGGGGTGAATGCTGGGAAAACCGGGCACTGAAACGGTCTAATAGGGGTCTCCGTTTATACAAACGGTCAAAACTGGGGTCATCTCGGGGTGGGCACGGCTCATTATCAGTATAATGTAGGAAGCGAAGGATTGCCTCATTTTTATTTTATTTTTTAGTTTCCAGCTCAGTTCTGAAGTTGCTTTGAGGGGCCCATATATTAGACACCCTTATCAAACACCCCATTTCAGAAACTAGACCCCTCAAAGTATTCACAACAGCATTTAAAAAGTTTATTAACCCTTTAGGCGTTTCACAGGAATTTAGAGCAAAGTAGAGGTGACATTTAATTAATTTAATTTAATTTATTAGGCACCATGTCCGGTTTGAAGAGGTCTTGTGGTGCTAAATCCGTGGAAACCCCCCAAAAGTGACCCCTTTTTGGAAACTAGACCCCTTGAGGAATCCATTGTAGTTTTCATGGGGTGCATGCGGCTTTTTGATCAGTTTTTATTCTATTTTTAGGTGGCGTGGTGACTAAAAAAACAGCAATTTTACTATTGTTTTTTATTCAATTTTTTTTACAGCGTTCACCGTGCGCTATAAATGACATATTCACTTTATTCTGCGGGGCGATACGATTACGGCGATACCAGATGTTTATAGTTTTTTTTTATGTCTTATGTCGTTTGCACAATAAAATACATTTTGTAAAATATAATTTATTTTTTGTGTTCCCTTATTCTAAGAGCCATAACTGTTTTATTTTTCCATCAGGAAAGCCGTGCGAGGACTTATTTTTTGCGTAACGAACTGTAGTTTCGATCAGTACAATTTTTAGGTACATTCGACTTTTTGATCTCTTTTTATTCCATTTTTTGGGAGGTGAAGTGACCAAAGAATTGTGATTGTGGTACGGTTTATTATTATTTTCTCTTACGGCGTTCACCGCGCGGGATAAATAATGACATCGTTTTGTAGTTCAGGACGTTACGGACGCGGCGATACCAATTATGTATAGTTTATTTGTTTGTTTATATATTTTTATTAATAATAAAGAACTGATAAGGGAAAAAGGGGGACTTTTACTTTTATTACTTTTAAATCTTTTATTTTCTTATTTTTACACAACTTTTTTTTACTTTTTCACACTTTTTTTACTTTGTCCCACTAGGGGACATGAGAGCAGGAGGCTCTGATCGCTATTCTAATACACTGCACTACATGCGTAGTGCAGTGTATTAGAGCTGTCAGCTGTTCGCTGACAGCAAGCATAGTGGGTCCTGATTTTGTCGGGACCCACTAGGCTTCCGTCGATGGCGTAGCCAGAGTCCATTGTTAGGATTCTGGTTGCCATAGTAGCCATCACGGCCCGCTATCGTGTAGCAGGCCGGCGATGGCAGCTTAACCCCTAAGAAGCCGCGATCGCTATTGAACGCGGCTTCTAAGGGGTTAATCGGCGGGGACCACCGCGATCGGTCCCTGCACACTAAGCTGTGATAGCCTGCTGTCGGAAACAGCAGGTATCACAGCTCAGACACGCGCCGGGGAAAGATGGCGCCGTGTTTACTCAGGTCAGTAATAGTACTGACCTGAGCGCGAACGTTCTACTTAGCAGGACGTACTATTACTGACCTGAGCGCGAAGGGGTTAAGGCATATGAACATCATAGATGTTCCTCTAAGTGTCAGAGTGAAGAGCCACTCACATGTAAAAGCTCTGGTGGTCAATCAGTCCATATATCTCATTGTTGGCCATTTATTTGAATGACTGGTATGTAATACTACATTTCCCCTTAAATTAAATGTATGACCAGAAGCGGCTTTCACCAGCGATGATGGCTGACTGCTGAGAGAAGTTGGACCTGCAGAAATCAGATAATTGATGAACTGACTTCTATTTAAAAACGGCTTTTCTTTATTCGACAATACTTTTTAAAGGTTGTTCAGTGTTCATTTTGATATCAGGTCATCTGTCTGGAGTCTCCTAAGAAGTGCACATTAGTCTGCCTGCACTTCATTTTAATAATTTGTACAGATGTGTCGTTCAATAGCGTTGCTCTTATCTCGTGAGATTACCAGCTTTGAAAAAAAAGCATGATTTTGCAATACTCTGTCATGAGATGTCTATTACATCTGTGCCTGTGTATGGCCACCCAGTGGATGTGATGTAATGTGCAGCCTTTCAAGGGTTTTTCTAGCATAAATTGGAGTTCTTAAAGGGAACCTGTCACTAGGTTTGGAGCCACTAAACCACCATCATATTGTTATACAACTGGGGTTTAGTGTTCCAAATCTGCCCAGGTTTAATCAGCAGTTTAGGCAATGTTTAGGAAAAAAAACTTACATGTTACTGAGATCAGTCCAGGAGTCGCATCAGGCGCATGCACATATCGCGCATGATTGTACACTGCACATGCATAGTAAAGCAAGTTGTACTGTCCTTGGCTTTATGTGCGCAATGTCTCTGGACTCCTCTTCTGGATTCCACTTATTAAATTGTAAGTTAAATTACTAACTATTGCCTAAATGGCCGGTTTCGACCTGATCAGGTTTGAAAAAATTAAACCCCAGCTGCAATACAACATGCCTATAGTTTAGTCCTCCTTCACACATAGATTTTTTTTCTGGCATTTTAAACTGCATTAAAAAAAATGCATGTTAAAACGACAGTGTTTTGTACAATGTAACACCGTTTAATGGTGTTTTTAGTGGAGTATTTGGTGGCATTTTCTTAGGCTCCAAGCACATGAACGTGCTTTTGCGGCCGCAATTCCCCCAAAAATCCACAGGAGAATTGTGGCCCCATTCATTCCTATGGGGCCATGCACACGACCGTGGTATCCATAGTCCGTGCATGGCCCAGGAGCCCGGACCGCAGAAAGAACGGGCAAGTCTTATTACGGCCGTGTTCTGCAGGTGATTTGCGGGCGGCTCACGGCTGTCCCTCTGTGGCCGCCGACCCGGAAATCACGGACGTGCATCTCTTAATAAATTAAGCACATCAAACAGTTTTTCTGTTAGACAGTTTTGACAGATCTGCCCCAATAAACTTTTAGAGGTGTAAGTTAATTACTAATATGTAGAAATACATAAATTGATTGTTAATAACTTCATGTGTGATAAACAGATAAATGTAGGAAGAACTATATTTAGTAGTTTCCATGTCAACCATTGAGTGGGAGACAGTAAAACCATAGCTTGCTGCTTTTATTTTGTCTCTATAGCTGGGATAACTTCATGGAAAAATAAACTCTACGGCAGTATTCACTGAAAACACAGAGTTGTACAGATTATTTTATATATGTTATGTCTATTGCGAGACCCAGACAGACCGATCCATAATTCACCTATTTCTATGAAACTTACTAAAACATCCAAGCGAGCGTGTGCTATCAGAAGAGCAAATATACTTGAAATACTGCCATACTAGTCCTGGACTCCATGTATTGGATTATTACAAAACATAAAGAGTTAAATTGTATTTTGCACCCTGAAATCCGGAACCTACCATAAAGATTTTATGATGTTTAGATACGTATGATGAAGGGTAATATAGTCATATAAATAAAAAATTGTTAGATAAATGTCAGCTTATATTATGTTTTTCTAGTATTATATACTTGTATAAATTTGATCAAATTTGTAATGACGGTGATAGGGAAAACTGGGCGATGGTAACTACACTCAATAAGTGCAAGACAGACAACAGACAAGGAAACACAGAACAAAGGGAAACGGGGCAGTTGCCCACGGCAACACCGTTAGCAACAAGAGTAGTAAACGAGCCGAGTCAAACCAGGAGAGTACGAGGTGCCAAACGTAGAGCAGGAGAGTAGTGAACAAGCCGAGTCAAACCAGGAGTGTACGAGGTACCAAACGCAGAGCAGAAGAGTAGTCAGTAAGCCAGGGTCAATACGAAGCAGGGACAAGTAGTTCAAGAAGCTGCAGCAGGGCCAGGAAACCAACAGAGAAGAATCACAAGCAAGGAGGAACAGGAAAGGCAGGTATAAATAGACAGAGGGTGGGAGCTAGCTCCGTCTGGCCAGGCTGTGATAGGCTCTCTCACTCCTAAGCCTGCCATCCTGAGTGGTGGAAGATGGAGTCAGTCTCACAGACATAGAAGCAGGTGCAGACTGATTACCTATGGGCGTGGATACAGAAGCTGTGCCTGGCAGATCCTTAACAGTACCCCCCTTTTATGAGGGGCCACCGGACCCTTTCTAGATGAACCTGGTTTATTGGGGAAACGAAGGTGGAACCTCCTGACCAGTACCCCAGCGTGAACATCCCGGGCGGGTACCCAAGTCCTCTCCTCAGGCCCGTATCCTCTCCAATGGACCAGGTACTGGAGGGAGCCTTGGACCATCTTGCTGTCCACAATCTTGGTCACCTCGAATTCTACCCCCTCAGGGGTGAGAACGGGGACAGGAGGTTTCCTCGAGGGAGCCAAGGACGGGGAGCAGCGTTTAAGGAGGGAGGCAAGAAACACGTCGTGTACTCGAAAAGATGGGGGCAACTCCAGTCGGAAGGAGACATGATTGAGGACTTCAATGACCTTGTACGGCCCTATAAATCGGGGAGCAAACTTCTTGGACGGGACTTTAAGGCGCAAGTTCTTTGACGCTAGCCACACCAGATCCCCGACCATAAACAAGGGGTTAGCAGAACGTCTTCTATCTGCCTGAGTTTTTTGTATGCTCTGGGACGCCTCTAGGTTCTTCTGAACCTGGGCCCAGACTGTGCACAGTTCGCGATGAACGACCTCTACCTCGGGATTGTTGGAACTACCAGGTGAAACGGAGGAGAAAGGGGGAGACCCCTGACGAGTTACTGACCCGGTTATAAAGGGAAAATTTGGTGAGGGGAATGAATGAGACCCAATCATATTGACAGTTAGAGATAAAACACCTTAAATATTGTTCTAGAGACTGATTAGTCCTCTCGGTTTGGCCATTAGTTTCAGGATGGAAGGCAGAGGAGAAGGACAGATCAATTTCCAACTTTTTACAGAAGGCTCTCCAAAACATAGAAACAAATTGTACCCCTCTGTCAGAAACAATATTGACAGGGAGCCCATGGAGACGCAGGATGTGTTTGACAAACAAGGTAGCTAACGTCTTAGCATTGGGTAGTTTTTTGAGGGGCCCAAAGTGGCACATCTTACTGAAGCGGTCTACTACAACCCACACCACCGACTTGCCTTGAGATGGAGGAAAATCGGTGATAAAATCCATGGAGATATGGGTCCAAGGTCTCTGGGGAATGGGCAAAGAACGTAGTAAGCCTGCTGGTCAGGATCTGGGAGTCTTGGACCTAGCACAAACTTCACAAGCGGCGACGTAGGCCTTAACGTCTTTAGGCAACCCAGGCCACCAATAGTTTCTGGCAATGAGGTGCTTGGTACCCAGGATGCCTGGATGACCAGATAGTGCGGTTCCCAGGAGCTGAACCTTGATCAGCAGCAATTTCAGAGACTAAATCAGACTCAATAGAGGAAATGATTATACCTGGAGGAAAAATACAATCAGGATCTTCCTCCGAAGGAGGGTTGGCCATGAAGCTACGAGACAGTGCATCAGGCTTAATATTTTGCCACAATTTTGGGGTACATACAATTTATTAAATAACTTTTATTATTTTTGGGGGGGAAAAATGCAATTGTGCTATTATTTTTTTCTGCCACATGTTTTTGGGCAAGTCCTAATAGGCTTATAGAAACCTCAGGCCTGGTGGCCTTTGCTAGGCACCTGGATGCCATGACAACCCATCAGCACCCTGCTGAAAGGAGTAACCTCCTCTCTCTGTCAATACACTTAGGTACCATGGTAGCTTTTGACCATTGCAACTAAGGGGTTAAACGGCTAGGACTAGAGGTATATCTGATTGTGGCAATCGCTACAGGATGTCATCTGTATATTACAGCAGCCATTCTCTGGTGATGGTGGGCACACCTCCTGCGTCTGCGGCATCACCGAGCACCAGGTTTTAAAGCTCTGCTGTCTGTGACATACAATTAGAGTACATTGTGGGAAGGGGTTAACGCAAACGGAGTGACTGTGGCTCTCTTGTAAGCAGTAAAGGTATTATGCAGCTTGTTGAGCCCGTATGTTTGGGTGTTTGTTACAGAATTGAGATAGATGTGTTTAAGCAAGATAGTTTCAACCATGTCCATAAAGCAAAGAAATAAAGTTATAGGAAGATTAAGCAAAGACAAGAATGTCACTCTGAATAAGACTTGGAAGTAAAGTACAACCATAATGAAAAGGACACATGAAGAAAGACTGTTCTATAAATGTAGTAAATAACAGAGACTGTGCTTTTTATTGGAATGTATTTCTGTACACATTGTGACAGCTTGCATTTCATGTTACCTGTTCTTTTGCTCTAGCTGTTTTGACAGGATTGTAACAAACACTGATCCTTCAAGACTGTTGCTTTTTCTTGCTCATTGTTCTAGACATACTGGAGCTGGCACTGATTTTATAATGGCTTCCCCTGAGCATACACATATTATCTTAGCTCATCCATTTGGTGTAATTTGTAAAATTGCAGTAATATTGAAATTTAGACAGATTACATGTTAAAATATGGATTATAAACAAGGTACCACGTCTATGAACTTCTTGTACACATATTTTGCTACTCTAGATGTCACTGAAATTGTAAAAGAAAGTAGCATGTTCAAAGCACATCGCTAATGATCTGGCCATAGCCATTCTGAGTATGTGTCATAGTATCTACAATTATATTGCTATAGTTTATTTTTGTACTTATTAGCCGACACTTATTAATAATGATATATTTTGTACCAGTGTATTTGGAAAGGGAAGATGGCAAGAATTGTGCCTAATTTATAAAAAAATACATGCCCCTGATAATTGTGGTACATTTGGAAATATCTGTCAGTTTGAACTTCCTTTAATGCCTGGTATGAGCAGCTATATATTCACTCCGACATTATTATTTTTTTACTTTCTTCATTTGATAAATGTGTTATAACCTACGTCTCCTGCAAGACCATGGACACTTTTCTTGTCAATTCCTAATTTTGTCAAGAAAGGAAAAAAGTTAAAAAAATAAATAAATTGTGCAATTGTGTTGCAATTGTTTAGCACTTTATGCAACTGTCATGAACTGAATAATAAGTGTGGGACTCTGTGTTTGTGGCTTAGTGCCATGTAAAGCATGGGCACAATGGGGCAGATTTATCAATGTAGTTGCACCTCGATTCTGGCCAATGATGCGCAAGATTTTTGGCACATTCTAAAATCAAACTAATTATATTATACGTTTGCACCAAAAAGAATATTATTTTTTTACATGCTTGCCATGTCGGGTTGCATACTTAGAATATGGCTGTGAATATGTCGAGTCATGAAATTCACCAGATTTATCAATGGCGTGCACCAATTTTGTACAACAAAATATTGGTCTAAGGCAGGGGTCTCAAGCATGCGCCCCTGAGGCTGTCATCTGCAGCACGTTGGACACAGAGCCGCTAGTATAGGCTCTGCTCCAGGACTCTATGGAATTCCCTGACATCGCTGTCCATATATGGACAGTGTTATCAGGGTCTTCCCCAGAGCGGAGTCCCTGGCAGTGCACTAGTATAGACTCTGCTCCGGGACTCTGTGGATTTCCCTGACATCACTGTCATATATGGACAGTGTTGTCAGGGTCTTCCCCAGAGCGGAGTCCCCGGCAGAGCGCTAGTATAGACTCTGCTCCGGGACTCTGTGGAATCCCCTGACATTGCTGTCAGAGGATTCTGTGTATGGACAGTGACGCCAGGAGCTCCTCCAGCAAAGGAATTCCTGGCCAAATCGTCGGCAACGCTCTGGCTGGGGATTCCACTCCTAGAGGGAGCCCCAATAGAGCCATCTACAGAGGGCACTGTGGCAGCAACTACAGAGGGCACTGTGGCAGTATCTATAGAGGGCTCTGTGGCACTATCTAAAAAGGGGCTGCCTAATCTTGAAATTTGTGTGTCTGCCAAACGCTGACAACTGAACCGCTGGACTGCTTTTAGCAGCACTTAGGGCAAAGCCCCACGTGGCGGAATTGCTCTGCCCCACGTGGCGGACACTCCACAGCGTTAATCCGCAGCGGACCCGTTTCTCCATTGCCTTCCACTTTTTTTTAGTAGGGTTCGTTTAGACGATGCGGAAAATTCCGCTGCGGAGCATAGGCTGCGGTGTGGAATTTGGTGTCCGCAGCATACAATGGATGTTGCGGACCTGTGGCGGACTGGTTGCGGACTCATTGCGGAAGTTCTCCATTGACTTCAATGGAGATTCAAAATTCCGCAATGAAGTCCGCAGATGTCATGTACATGGTTATGTGTGCTGCGGAGCGTATTGGTTTTTTAACATGACATTTCTTCATTCTGGCTGGACCTATGTGTATTTCTAGGTCTACAGCCAGACTGAGGAAGTCAATGGGGCTCCCATAATTACGGGTGACTACGTGTGTGCACCCATAATTACGGGTGACTACATGTGTGCACCCATAATTACGGGTGACTACGTGTGTGCACCCATAATTACGGGAGCGTTGCTAGGCGACGTCAGTAAATAGTCACTGTCCATGGTGCTGCAAGAGTTAAGTGATCGGCAGTAACTGTTTCAGCACCCTGGACAGTGACTACCGATCACAATATACAGCAACCTGTAAAAAAAATAGAAGTTCATACTTACCGAGAACTCCCTGCTTCTTCCTCCAGTCCGGCTTCCCAGGATGACGTTTCAGTCTAAGTGATGGCTGCAGCCAATCACAGGCTGCAGCGGTCACGTGGACTGCCCCGTCATCCAGGGAGGTCGGGCTGGATGCCGAAAGAGGGACGCATCACCAAGACAACGGCCGGTAAGTATGAATTTCTTTTACTTTCACTAGGGAAAGTGCTGACCCTTCTCTCGAAGGGAAGTACTTTCACCTCAATACGCAACGGCCAGTCCGCATCAATTTACTGCACATTTTGGGCAGATCCGCAACAGAATCTGCAACGCAGATTCTGTCCGGCATTGATGCGGACAGTTGCGGAAGAAATACGCCACGTGGGGCCATGCCCTTAAACTGTAAAACCGGATTGTTGAATTAAGTACGTGGAACAATCTTGCAAATTTCCTGTTAGGGATCTGCCAGGTACTACGTCTAGGTATACTCCTGGGATTAATCAATCCACACCTGAGGCCAGACCTGTTCGACTGACACCCTCTCCCACCAACCAGGGTGGCAGGCTCAGGAGTGGGAGAGCCTATCGCGGCCTGGTCAGTAGGAGTTAGCTCCGCCCCCTGTCCTTTATCACCTGCTGTGTTCTCCTCCTCAGTGCTTGTAATTCTTTTGGATTCCTGGCCCCACTGCTGCTTGCTCCAGCCTGCTTCTGCCGTGCTTCTGCCTTGCTGCTGTTCTGCTTACCTGCTTTGCTTTGCCTCCGGCTTGCTTCCTCCTCCGTGCTCACTTGGGTATACTCCACCTTATCCTGGTCCTGACTACTCATTCACCGCTCCGTTTCCTCGCGGCGTTCCGTGGGCTACTGCCCCTTCCCTTGCGTGTTCCCTGTTTGTTTTCCCGTGCACCTAGACAGCGTAGGGACCGCCGCCCAGTTGTACCCCGTCGCCTAGGGCGGGTCGTTGCAAGTAGGCAGGGACAGGGCGGTGGGTAGATTAGGGCTCACTTTCCCTTCACCTCCTTCCTGCCATTACATTTCCATTAAGTTTAAAACTAGCGCTGTTATTATAGTAATGTAGTATTCTTATAGTAATGTAATATTATTGTTATAGTAATGTAGCAGTAGTAGTAGTAGTAGTAGCAGCATTATTGTAATTTAGTATTATGGTAATGTAGTAGTGTTATTATGGTAATGTAGTATTGTAATAGTAATGTGGTATTGTTATAGTAATGTAGTATTGTAATGTAGTGTTATAGTTATGTAATATTATTATACTAATATAGTATTGTAATGTAGTACTATTATAGTAGTGTAGTATTGTTATAGTAATTTAGTATTGTAATGTAGTGTTAAAGTAATGTAGTATTATTATACTAATGTAGTATTGTAATGTAGTATTATTATAGTAGTGTAATATTGTTATAGTAATGTAGTAGTGTTATAGTAATGTAGTAGTATAGTAATGTAGTATTATTATAGTAGTGTAGTATTGTTGTAGTAGTGTAGTATTATAGTAATGTAGTATTGTTATAGTAATGTAGTTGTAAAGGATCTGCCAGGCACAACTTCTGTGCTAACTCCCATAGGTAATCAGTCTGAACCTGAGTCTATGTCTCTGAGACTGACTCCATCTTCCACCACTCAGGATGGCAGGCTTAGGAGTGGGAGAGCCTATCGCAGCCTGGCCAGACGGAGCTAGCTCCCGCCCTCTGTCTATTTATACCTGCCTTTCCAGGTCCTCCTTTGCTTGTGATTCTTCTCGTGTGGTTTCCTGGCCCAGCTACAGCTTCTATCTATTTGATCCTGCTCCATACTGACCCTGGCTTTCTGACTACTCTCCTGCTCTGCGTTTGGTACCTCGTGCACTCCTGGTTTGACTCGGCTCGTTCACCACTCTTGTTGCTCACGGTGTTGCCGTTGGCAACTGCCCCTTTCCCTTTGCTTTGTGTTCCCTTGTCTGTTTGTCTCGTGCACTTACTGAGCGTAGGGACCGCCGCCCAGTTGTACCCCGTCGCCTAGGGTGGGTCGTTGCAAGTAGGCAGGGACAGAGTGGCGGGTAGATTAGGGCTCACTTGTCCGTTTCCCTACCCCCGTCATTACATAATCACAAGCCCGTATACCTAGTCTAGCCTGCTCCCTGACACTACTATGGACCCCCTTGAGACCCTGGCCCAGCAAATGCAGGGTCTCTCCCTACAGGTCCAGGCCCTGGCTCAGAGGGTCAACCAGCCTGACGCTACCATGGTAGTGCCCCTCACCTCACCTCTTGAACCCCATCTCAAGTTGCCTGACTGGTTCTCAGGGGACCGGAGGAATTTTCTCTCCTTTCGGGAGAGTTGTAGGCTCTACTTTCGCTTAAAGCCTCATTCCTCAGGTTCTGAGAGCCAGCGGGTGGGTATAATTATGTCCCGGCTCCAGGAAGGGCCCCAAGAGTGGGCCTTCTCCTTGGCTCCTGACGCCCCTGAACTTTCCTCCATTGATCGTTTCTTTTCTGCTCTCGGACTCATTTATGACGAGACTGACAGGACTGCCTTTGCCGAGAGTCAGCTGGTGACCTTACGTCAGGGTAAGAGACCTGCTGAGGAGTATTGTTCTGACTTTAGGAAGTGGTGCGTAGCTTCTCGGTGAAATGACCCTGCCCTAAGGTGCCAGTTTAGGTTGGGTCTGTCGAACGCCCTGAAAGACCTGCTAGTTAGCCATCCCTCTTCTGACTCCCTAGATCAGGTTATCGCTTTAGCGGTATGACTTCACCGACGTCTCAGGAAACGACAGCTTGAACGTTTCTGTGTTTTCCCCTCTGACTCCCCCATGATGCCTCCCGAGGTCCCGTTGCTTCGCTCTTCCACGGAAGACTCGGAGGTACCTATCCAACTCGGGGCCTCCGTGTCTCCCCAACAACGTAGAGAGTTCTGCAGGAAGAATGGTCTCTGCTTCTATTGTGGGGATGACAAGCATCAAGTGAACACCTGTCCTAGGCGTAAGAATAAGCAGCCGGAAAACTTCCGCGCCTAAGTGATCATCGTGGAGGTCACTTAGGCGAACAGGTATTTCCCGTAAATATGAAACGTAATAAAATATTGCTTCCCTTTCAGGTCTCTTTTGATGGTAGGTCTGCTACCGGCAGTGCCTTCGTGGATTCAGGGTCTTCTGCTAATATCATGTCTGTGGAATTTGCTATGTCTCTAGCTATGCCTTTGATTGATTTGCCTAAACCTGTCCCGGTAGTGGGTATCGACTCCACTCCTCTTGCTAACGGTTATTTTACTCAGCATACCCCTGTTTTCGAACTCCTTGTTGGCTCCATGCATTTGGAGCAGTGCTCTGTACTGTTGATGCAGGGATTATCGTCCGATTTGGTTTTAGGCCTTCCCTGGTTGCAGTTGCATAATCCCACGTTTGACTGGAATACTGGGGAGCTTACCAAATGGGGTAATGAATGCTTGACGTCATGTTTTTCTGTTAATTCTATTTCTCCCCCTGAGGAGGTGAACACGCTACCTGAGTTTGTTCAGGACTTCGCTGATGTTTTCTCTAAGGAGGCCTCCGAAGTGTTACCTCCTCATAGAGAATACGATTGCGCTATCGAATTGGTACCAGGAGCTAAGCTTCCTAAGGGTAGGATATTTAATCTTTCTTGTCCCGAACGTGAAGCCATGAGAGAGTATATCCAGGAATGCCTGACCAAGGGTTACATTCGCCCCTCTACTTCTCCGGTAGGTGCTGGTTTCTTCTTCGTAGGGAAGAAGGATGGTGGTCTTAGGCCGTGCATTGACTACCGTAACTTGAATAAGGTCACTGTAAGGAACCAGTATCCCCTTCCTTTGATTCCTGATCTCTTTAATCAGGTTCAGGGGGCCCAATGGTTCTCTAAGTTTGATCTACTGGGGCGCATCAAAGAGGGAGATGAGTGGAAGACTGAATTTAACACGCCCGAAGGTCATTTCGAATACCTCGTCATGCCCTTTGGGTTGTGTAATGCTCCTGCGGTCTTCCAGAATTTCATAAATTAGATTTTGAGAGATTACCTGGGGGTATTTCTTGTAGTGTACCTTGATGACATACTTGTGTTTTCCAAGGACTGGTCCTCCCACATTGAGCATGTCAGGAAGGTGCTCAAGGTCCTTTGGGAAAACAAACTGTTTGCGAAAACCGAAAAATGTGTGTTTGGGGTACAGGAGATACAATTTTTGGGTCAAATCCTCACTCCTCATGAATTCCGCATGGACCCCGCCAAGGTCCAGGCTGTGGCGGAATGGGTCCAACCTGCCTCCCTGAAGGCGTTACAGTGTTTTTTGGGGTTCGCTAATTATTACAGGAGATTTATTGCTAACTTCTCGGTCATCGCTAAGCCTCTTACGGACCTCACTCGCAAAGGTGCTGATCTCCTCCACTGGCCTGCTGAGGCTGTCCAGGCTTTTGAGGTCCTTAAGAAGTGCTTTATCTCGGCCTCGGTGCTGGTTCAGCCCAACCAAATGGAGCCATTTATCGTGGAAGTTGACGCATCCGAGGTGGGAGTGGGGGCTGTCTTGTCCCAGGGTACCAGGTCCCTCACCCATCTCCGTCCCTGTGCCTACTTCTCCAGGAAGTTTTCGCCCCCTGAGAGTAACTATGATATTGGCAACCCCAAACTCTTAGCCATTAAATGGGCATTTGAAGAGTGGCGCCACTTCCTGGAGGGGGCTAGGCACCAGGTAACGGTCCTTACCGACCACAAGAATCTGGTTTTCCTAGAATCTGCCCGGAGGCTAAACCCGAGACAAGCTCGATGGGCGCTATTTTTTACCATATTCAACTTTTTGGTTAGCTATAGCTTCATGGCCAGCTTCATGGCCAGCCCTCCTTCGGAGGAAGATCCTGCTTGTATTTTGCCTCCTGGTATAATCATTTCTTCTATTGATTCTGATTTAGTCTCTGAAATTGTGGCTGATCAAGGTTCAGCTCCCGGGAACCTTACTGAGGACAAGCTGTTTGTTCCCCTGCAATACCGGCTAAGGGTACTTAGGGAAAATCATGACTCCGCACTATCTGGTCATCCAGGCATCCTGGGTACCAAACACCTCATTGCCAGAAACTATTGGTGGCCTGGGTTGCCTAAAGACGTTAAGGCCTACGTCGCCGCTTGTGAGGTTTGTGCTAGGTCTAAGACTCCCAGGTCCCGACCAGCGGGCTTACTACGTTCTTTGCCCATTCCCCAGAGACCTTGGACCCATATCTCCATGGATTTTATCACCGATTTGCCTCCATCTCAAGGCAAGTCGGTGGTGTGGGTGGTAGTAGACCGCTTCAGTAAGATGTGCCACTTTGTGCCCCTCAAGAAACTACCCAACGCCAAGACGTTAGCTACTCTGTTTGTCAAACACATCCTGCGTCTCCATGGGGTCCTTGTCAATATTGTTTCGGACAGAGGGGTACAATTTGTTTCTTTGTTTTGGAGAGCCTTCTGTAAAAAGTTGGAGATTGATCTGTCCTTCTCCTATGCCTTCCATCTTGAAACTAATGGCCAAACTGAGAGGACTAATCAATCTCTAGAACAATATTTAAGGTGTTTTATCTCTGACTGTCAATATCATTGGGTCTCATTCATTCCCCTCGCCGAATTTTCCCTTAATAACCGGGTCAGTAACTCGTCAGGGGTCTCCCCCTTTTTCTGTAATTTTGGGTTTAATCCACGGTTCTCCTCCGTTTCACCAGGTAGTTCCAACAATCCCGAGGTAGAGGTCGTTCATCAGGAACTGTGCACAGTCTGGGCCCAGGTTCAGAAGAACCTAGAGGCGTCCCAGAGCGTACAAGAAACTCAGGCTGATAGAAGACGTTCTGCTAACCCCTTGTTTATGGTCGGGGATCTGGTGTGGTTATCTTCTAGGAACTTGCGCCTTAAGGTCCCGTCCAAGAAGTTTGCCCCCCCCCGGTTTATTGGGCCGTATAAGGTCATTGAAGTCCTCAATCCTGTCTCCTTCCGACTGGAGTTGCCCTTATCTTTTCGAATACACGTCGTGTTTCATGCCTCCCTCCTTAAACGCTGCTCCCCGTCCTTGGCTCCCTCGAGGAAACCTCCTGTTCCCGTTCTCACCCCTGAGGGGGTGGAGTTCGAGGTGGCCAAGATTGTGGACAGCAAGATGGTCCAAGGCTCCCTCCAGTATCTGGTCCAATGGAGAGGATACGGGCCTGAGGAGAGGACTTGGGTACCCGCCCGGGATATTCATGCTTGGGTATTGGTCAGGAAGTTCCACCTTAGTTTCCCCAATAAACCAGGTCCACTTAGAAAGGGTCCGGTGGCCCCTCATAAAAGGGGGGGGGTACTGTAAAGGATCTGCCAAGCACAACTTCTGTGGATACTCCCATAGGTAATCAGTCTGCACCTGAGTCTATGTCTCTGAGACTGACTCCATCTTCCACCACTCAGGATGGCAGGCTTAGGAGTGGGAGAGCCTATCGCAGCCTGGCCAGACGGAGCTAGCTCCCGCCCTCTGTCTATTTATACCTGCCTTTCCAGGTCCTCCTTTGCTTGTGATTCTTCTCGTGTGGTTTCCTGGCCCAGCTACAGCTTCTATCTATTTGATCCTGCTCCATACTGACCCTGGCTTTCTGACTACTCTCGTGCTCTGCGTTTGGTACCTCGTGCACTCCTGGTTTGACTCGGCTCGTTCCCCACTCTTGTTGCTCACGGTGTTGCCATTGGCAACTGCCCCTTTCCCTTTGCTTTGTGTTCCCTTGTCTGTTTGTCTCGTGCACTTACTGAGCGTAGGGACCGCCGCCCAGTTGTACCCCGTCGCCTAGGGCGGGTCATTGCAAATAGGCAGGGACAGAGTGGCGGGTAGATTAAGGCTCACTTGTCCGTTTCCCTACCCCCGTCATTACAGTAGTAGTGTTATAATAATGTAGTATTGTTATAGTCATGTAGTATTGTTATAGTCATGTAGTATTGTTATAGTAGTGTAGTGTCATTATAGTAATGTAGTATTGTTATAGTAGTCCAAATAACTAATTATTTAACAATGATTTTGCATTGTATCAAATTTGAAATTAATGGGGGCCGTCAACGTCACATTTTTTCTATATGTGGCCCACGTACCCGGCCGAGTTTGAGACTCCTGGTCTAAGTTATACCACCCAAAAGGTGGTGTAAAGAATGGAAGAGAGTCTAACATGCGCCAAATCTATCAAACAGTGTGCAGGTCATTGAAAAGTTTGGCCCATCTTCAGCTCAGCACCACTAGCTTTAGGCCATCTTTCTTTTAGCCATTATCATTAACTCTGCTCCAATGAGTACAAAAGTTGGACGGACTTTCCAGAATTTAAATACTATGTATTGTAAACTAGACTTTGGAAACTGATATACAGTATGAGTGCTCAGTATAAATTTTTTATTAATTGAATTCAAGAAGATCCATAGGGATTCAATAGTGAAATACAAGTAACTTTTTTTATCTCATAAAAGCAACCCCTTTTAACCCCTTTTTTTCGCCTTGATGACCAAGAACTATTTTTTGTTTTTTCACAGTCGCATTTGTAAGCGCTTGTTTACACGCGTGTTGTACGGACCTATGTTAGTCTATGGGGCAGTGCAGACAGTCCGTGAGTTTTGCGCAGCGTGAGTCCACTGCGAAAAACTCACAACATGTCCTATATTTGTGCGTTGTTCGTGCATCACGCACCCATTGAAGTCAATGGGTGCGTGAAAACCACCCATGTCACACGGAAGCACTTCCGTGGGACAAGCGTGATTCACACAACAGCACTGAAAAGGATGAATGAAAACAGAAAAGCACCACGTGCTTTTCTATTTACAAACATCCAAACGGAGTGTCATAATGATGGTGGCTGCGCGAAAATCACGCAGCCGCGCATCATATGGTGATAACACACGGAGCTGATAAGTGCCTTTTGCGCACGCAAAACGCACACGCTCGTGTAAACCCGGCCTTATAGTCATAACTTTTTATCTTTTCTGTTGCCATAGCCGTATGAGGGCTTGTTTTTTGCAGGACGAGTTGTGTTTTTCAATTGCACCATTTTGGTGCATATAAAATATTTTATTAACGTTTATTAAACATTTTTGGGGAGAGAACTGAAAAAAACCAAAATTATTCCAGCATTGTATTTTACGTTTTAAATTTACGCCGTTCACTAGGGGACTTCACAATGCGATCTTCTGATTGCAGATATAATGCTTTGGTATACTTTGACATTATTGCCAGTCCATTATTGCTGACCGGTAATCCATTAGGCCATGCCTCTGGCCGTGGTTGCATATAAGGGGTTAAACTGCCGTAAACTTAGTGCTCTCCAATTCCTGCATTTGCGGAAGCTGTGATCCTGCCACTGATCTTGTTGGTACAGTACCAGATACGAGTGATGGATACATCCATCACGATGCGGGAACTAGCACCCGCTTGTGACAGATATATCCGTTGCTCGTCATTAAGGGGGTAAAATGAAAGTTGGCCTGGCATCAAGCTCAGAGACGCAGGTCCAGATTTTCTAAACCCCAGCATTTAGCTGTTATCGCTGCAGAAAGCCACATCTCAAATTCCAGAGCAGAGGACAATCTTCCGGTGTCTGCAATGAAAACCGGAGACCTAATACAGCCCTCCTGGTCTGCCTAGCACAGAAGCCGGTCAAGATCCACCCGGCGGCGGAGCCTGATGGGCTTCCGTAGCCGCTGGCAAGATGGCGCCGGCTCAGGAGCTGATCCGGCGTCATCAGCGGTGGAAATCAGCTGTATGTTATAGCTGACATCCACCTGTAACGGCTAGCTCCAATCCCTGCCATTAACCCCGTCGATGCAGCGATCGCTGCATCTTAGCGGTTGCTAGCAGATCGCCAGCCCTGACAGGCAATTAGGACTGGCGACTGCTGCTATGGCAACAGGAGACACAATGGCCTCCTGCTCTGCAATTATGGAAGCCGATTAGGCCCCGCCGCAAGGCGAAGCCTAATCGGCTTGCTGTAAGTGAATAACTGACAGATCTAATAAATTGCACTACGTAGGTAGTGCAATGTATTAGAAAAAAAAAATCTGACAGTTGGACCTTCAAGTTCCCTAGTGGGACTTGAGAAAAAGTGTAAAAAAAAGTATAAAAAAGTGTAAAAAGAAAAAGTGAAAAAAAGAAAAGTTTGAAAACATAATAAAATCTTCAAGTAATAAAATAAAACACAATCGCCCTTTTTCTCTTATCAAGTCCTTTATTATTGAAAAAAAAATAATAAACCATACGTGTTTGGTATAACGACCTGAGGTATCAAAATATTATATTATTTATGGCATGAACAGCGTAAAAAAAAACTTAAAAAACTATACTAGAGTTTCTGTTTTTTGGTCACTTTGCCCTACAAATATTGGAATAAAACGTGATAAAAAAAAACTTATCCAAAAATGGTACCTATAAAAACTATAGCTCGTCTCACAAAAAACAAGCCCTCATACAGCTCCGTCGACAAAAAAGTTAAAAAGTTATGGTTCCCACAACTTGGCGACAGAAAAAATACATTCTTTTACATAACTAATTTTATTGTGCAAACAAGTTGTAAAAAAGTGCTATAAAATATGTATCACCGGAATCGTACTGAACCGCAGAATAAAGTTAGCATGTAATTTATAACGCGTGGTGAACACTGTATAAAAAAAACTAAAGAAACTATGCCAAAATTGCGTTTTTTTGTTTACCTGGCCTCCCAAAAAATAGGATAAAAGGTGATCAACAAGTCGAATTTACCCCAAAATGGTACCAATAATAACTACAGCTCGTCCCGCAAAATAAAAGCCCTCATACCACTACGTCTATGAAAAAATAAAATTAGTTATGGCTCCAATAATTCAGAAAATAAAAAATATGCAATTGTGCAGCCTGAGGGGAACATTTCTTCTGTTTCAAGAGGCGATTTATCAAGGACCCAAAATTAGGGAACCAGGAAGGGGAGGGCCCAAAACATATCTGCTGGAAGCGACGGTGCCCTTATTATACCAGGACAATACTTTCCCAGCAAAATTCCCCAAACTGCAAAGGTGCGGAGTGTGGACCAAAAGGGACATAAGAAAGGACGCCATATATCAGTGCGACACCGGCCTGTGCAGAAAGGATTGCTTCACAGTGTAACACACATCTATGGATCATTTTATTGTTTTTTTACCCCATTATTATACCACCTGACTATGCCCCTGATTCTCTGCACAGCTTACATATGCCCCACATTATAAATGGAAACACCAGCAATAATCAAACAAATCTACTACCAAGCAAAATCCGCTCTCCAAAAGCCAAATGGCGGTCCCTCCGCTCTGAACCCTACAGCGTGCCCAAACAGCAGTTTCCTTCCACATATGTGTCATCACCTTACCCGGGAAAACCCTTTTAACAATTTTTGGGGTGTGTGTCTCCAGTGGTATAAGCTGGGCATGACATATTTGCCACTGAAATGACATATCTAGGGAAAAATATAAATTTTTAATTTGCACCATCCGCAGCGCATTCATTTATGGAAAAGACCTGTGGGGTGAAAATGCTCACTATACCCCTTAATACATGCCTTGAGGGGTGTAGTTTCCAAATGGGGTCACCTCTCAGGGGTTTCTTTTTATTATTTCACATCTGAGCCTCTGCAATTGTGAATCAATACTTTGTAAATCTCCAAATTAGGCCTCAATTTTACATGGTACGCTTTCACTCCTGAGCCTGTTCGAATGTCCAGGCAAAAGATTAGGGTCACATGTAGGGTGTTTCTAAAACTGGGAAAACACCGCATAATAATTAGAGAGCTGTCTTGTTAAGGTGGCACAAGCTGGGCACCACATATTAGCATATCTATGGAAAAAAAAATCCAATTTTCAGTCTGCAGCATCGAGTGCACACTAATTTCTACAAAACACCTGCAGGGTTAACATGCTTACTACACCCCTAGGTAAATGCATTGAGGGGTGTAGTTTCCAAAATGGGTTCACTTCTGCGGTTTCCACTGTTTTAGTCCCACAGGCGCCCAGAAACCAATCCAGCAAAATCTGCACTCCAAATGGCGCTCCTTCCCTTCTGAGCCCTGCCGTGTGCCCATACAGCAGTTTATGACCACATATGGGATATTTCCGTACTCGGTAGAAATTGCTTTACAAATGTTGGGTTCTTTTTTTCCTTTATTTGTTGAGAAAATGAAAAATTTTGAGCTAAAGCTACGTCTTATTGGAAAAAAAAGGATTGTTTTTATTTTCACTGCCCAATTCTAATAAATTCTATGAAACATCTTTGGGGTCAAAATGCTTACTATACCCCTAGATGAATTCCTCAAGGGGTGTAGTTTCCTAAATGGAGTCACATTTTGGGCGTTTTCATTGTTTTGTCCCCTCAGGGGCTTTGCAAATGCGACATGGCCTCCGCAAATCATTCCTGCTAAATGTGATCTCCAAAAGCCAAATAGCGCTCTTTCCGTTCTAAGCCCTGCTGTGTGTCCAAACAGCCATTTATTACCACATGTGGAGTCTTTATATATAAAACCTAAATAAACAGCACTTCGGAAATACTTGATTGATTTGATTTTCAAGAAATTGTTACTTTATTATTTTTCCAAAGAATAGTAACATAGAATGAACTTTTAAAGCAAGCGATGTATAGTAACGTTTCGGCCCAACCTAGGCCTTTCTCACAATCGCTGCAAAGAAACAAGATAGAATAAGAATCTGGTATGCATACATATATACATATATATACAAAAAACATTGAGCAAGGGAAAATATTACAAACAATGTAAAATATATAGAAACTCGATTACAAGACATATATTTATTCTGAATCCAGTGCGGAATATGAAGTCAGCCGACCTAAACCTATCTTATGTTTAAATCTGAAAAATATCTAGTATAGAAGTATTATATGACATGCATGTACAGTAAATCATCAATTGAGAACAAGTAACATATGTTAGGTAGTAAATGCATATATGGAGGAGACTCCTAATCATGTATCCATCGAAATCTCAGATTATAAAGCATATACAATGTAGAAACACATTATAAATAGAAATTACATTTAGAAGCTATAGGAGAGGCATTAGCAAAATGCCTCTCAAGACCATACCATAAAATACCGGAAATGGAATAGTGACCAGAATTTGGCAAGATAAAAGTATAATATAGGTCAAATCAAATATGAAATGATGACCAAAAGTAAAGTATATGCATTTACTACCTAACATATGTTACTTGTTCTCAATTGATGATTTACTGTACATGCATGTCATATAATACTTCTATACTAGATATTTTTCAGATTTAAACATAAGATAGGTTTAGGTCGGCTGACTTCATATTCCGCACTGGATTCAGAATAAATATATGTCTTGTAATCGAGTTTCTATATATTTTACATTGTTTGTAATATTTTCCCTTGTCAATGTTTTTTGTATATATATGTATATATGTATGCATACCAGATTCTTATTCTATCTTGTTTCTTTGCAGCGATTGTGAGAAAGGCCTAGGTTGGGCCGAAACGTTACTATACATCGCTTGCTTTAAAAATTCATTTTATGTTACTATTCTTTGGAAAAATAATAAAGTAACAATTTCTTGAAAATCAAATCAATCAAGTATTTCCGAAGTGCTGCTTATTTAGGTTTTATATATACATATTTGGGTATTCCAACCCGAACCTGAATAGCACGAAAAAATAGGAGGACGTCCTTACAATATTTATTTAGACATGTGGAGTATTGTTTTACTCGGGAGAAATTGCTTTACAAATTTTGCAGTGCTTTTTCTCCTTCAGTCCTTGTGGAAATGAGAAAAAATTAGCTAAACATCTATGCGTGCATGCTTCCGTGTTGTGCAGTAGAATACCTGCTGCTGAAGATATATCACTGGCATCCTGGCCAGACTGACAGACCCCTGATGATAAGTATAGAAACGCGTAGGGTCGGGTGAAGTGAGGGAATTTTGCGTAGGGGGCAGTGGCATTGCTGTGCATCTGTACATTGGGAGAATCTGGTGCGGTTAACGCAGGCTCCTGTGTGAACGAGGGTCCAAACCACTGCTTTACCAATGTTATATGCTGATTCCATATTTTGATATCTCTGTTTACATACCCAGTCACAAAGGGTTCGGAAACGAACTAGGACTGGGAGTATTCTGTTTAATACGTTTTTAAATACACGGTTGGGCTTTTCACAGTGGTAATTGTACCCCTGTTTTTAGATAGCTATGAAATAAAAATTATACATTTTACTCATTTATCACTTCAGTGAATTTTCAAATGTTCATATTAGTGGGAGCACAATATATATCGTTAAAATACAGTGAATTATTGTTTTTGTGGAGAGCAAGATTTTTCTGTGCTGCTGTATTCTGTGTACTGTATAGTTAGCGATGTGTATTTTTTTTTCTACCAGCAGAAATTATTGTCTACAACTCTTTTGAAATACTGTAAAAAAACAAAAACAAAGTATCTAGACGTAAAGGGACACACTTTTGGCATATATGTATGCCCCATAGAAATCCTATTGGTACTGTATCTAGTACTGCATGGATCTTTTTTTCATATATACCTGATGTAGTACACAAACATGGTGTTAAATAATGTTTTTTGTAAAAAAAAAAAAAAAAAAATAGAAACATACAAATATCTTAAACCATAATAAAATAACGCCTTATTCACCAAGTAAAAATTTGGTAAGGCAGTTAGTTATCTTTTAAAATATAATGACAATATTAAAAATATCAGTTTTGTACGAATCTGTAAATTGAAACTGGAAATGCTTGAAGGCTTTATTACTTTTTTATTTTGTATGAAATAAGAATACAGCTGCTATGATTATCAGCCAATTTCTTATATCTTTGGTGCTGTCATAGTTGACATTTTTCAGCTGATATTTCTACATAGGTAAATAAGACATGTAACTTGGCATTATGGATGTAGCCTCTGAGGACTATAGTTGAGAATGAATTCCTACAGGGATAATATACAGAAAAAAAAATATTACAGATGACAGATGCATATGTAAATAAATAGTTTCCCAAAACTATAATAATAATTTATCATATTAAACAAGAAGAGAAAAAGCAGAGATATTTCAACTGCAACACATAATGTAGTATGTTTCTAATGATTACAGCTCCTGGGAGAATTCTATTACAAAATATACTGATCATGGATATGAAACTATTAAAAGGGACAAAATTGAGCATGTTATTTTTTTCAAAAAATGTTTCCTTTTTTTCAATAATTATTGAAGGTAACTTGTAAACTTCAGTTCCCTTCGGCATGCACGCATTTTCACATGAAAAGTCGAGCAGCATCGATACTACAATACTTTAGTACAGAAATATTGATCTCAGTTATCCCCGCGCAGATGAAATTTTGATTAAAGACAAAATATCCTCCAAAAATCAAAGCAAATTACCTCAGAGGCATATATTCACAAACATATTAAAAAACTGAGAGTGTAACTTAACTAACTTTTTTCTTCAGAAGTTTGCTGAAAGTTGAAGTGGAAACCTTAATTAAACAAACTCACCACAAACAATTATATTATCTAAGTAACAGTATAAATATGATCTGACTGTTCTCATGCTCAGAAACAGCATGCAAGCTTCTTACTGTGCATTAGAATATTTTGTTGAATCTAGCGCAAGAAAGTAGAATATTTATTTGTTTTTCATCCTCATGCCAGAGTTCTGTCCATCATACAGAAAAGAGATTGTAATGAAGTTATGCATCAGCAAAAGCAAATATTAAAAATGGGTCCCTAACATGGTGCCAGGCTTTGTCAACCAGGACAGAAGAACCTGTTATTTGTTTCCCCCTTGACACATTTCCTTGACCCATGGGCCAATTTCTCACCCCTCATCTCTGCTTGAGGGCCCATAACAGCTGCATGGTCTGAATCTATGGTATGTATGTGCTTGACCACAGACTCTAAAGTTCTATAGGCAAAATACCGTAAGTTCCTAATGTGTAACCAAGTAAGGCTTTGTTCACATCTGCGCTGGAGGATCCGTTAGGGGTCTCCATCGCAAATCCGGCAGGGATTACCGGAGATTACCGGTGACAAAAGTGCAACATGCTGCGCTATGGTGTCCGGTAAAATCACAGACACCCAGACGGTAAACCTATTAAAGTCAATGGGTTCTGTGGCCAAGCGGTGGTGTCAATTGCGCAACGGAACTGTTGGTTCCGTTATTCCCTTGTTCTGCTCCTCTAACGGAGGAAAATAGCCCAAAGGAAAATATAACAGCGTGTTAAGTTTGATACACATAAAATATAAATAATATGTAAAAATAAATGTCACAGAACACGTTTTTGTTTTGTGTATATAAAGCTTATCAATTCTATAATAAAATGTTCTGTAATTTTGTTATATACTTTATATTTCAATGTCTTAGCATTGTTAAGATCAATGTTTTCTGTTAATGAATAGTTGCTTTGTTTGTGTACAACCAGAGACTGAAACTATGTATAGACTTTACACTCATAGCCAGTCTAGGCAAACTTCTGTGAGCTATATCTATTCGTAGCCGCACAAAACTTTTCCCTGTCCTGATAGTTTGCTCTGAAGTATTTGTGCAAGATCAGAAGTCCCAGTTGTTTAGCTCACAGAGCTTGGGACTGGATACAATTGTAACGAACCATAAACTGTTAGACGTGTTATGTCAGTACAGGTTTTAAAGGGGTATTCCGGAACTAAAAAATTACATTTATTTAAATAAAACAATGAAAATGATATAACTTTACAATGTACTTACGTTTCATCAGATGGCTGTAGCGTCGTATATCCTCCTCCGTCACCGCCCCCTTAGTGAAGCAAAATCTGCACTTCCTGTGCAGACCCATCCATTTAGTCTTCTGCCTTGCTTCCGGTTTCCGGCTTTCACACTGTACGGTTACGTCACAAATGACGTAACCGTACCACGTGCTTCTTTATCTCAGAGCATGCGTGGTTAACACACTCCACCGCGCATGCTCTGTGAAATTATAACCCCTTATAAATTACCGACGGAATACGAAGTTGCGGGAATAACGGCCGTTTCGGCCGTCTTCCCGACAGGTGCAGGAGCTGTGACAGCTGCTGTCTCGTACAGCAGCTGCCGCAGCTCCTACAGCGGGGACCGATCGCTGTGTCCCCGCTGTCTAACCCCTTAAAAGCCGCGTTCAATAGAGATCGCGGCTTTTTAGGGGTTAATTTACCATCGCCGGCCTGCTACACGATAGCGGCCGGCGATGGTTACTATGGCAACCGGACACCAAACAATGGCGTCCGGCTATGCCATCGACGGAAGCCTAATGGGTCCTGACAAAGTCAGGACCCAATATGCTTGCTGTCAGTGAATAGCTGACAGTTCTAATACACTGCACTACGCATGTAGTGCAGAGTATTAGAATAGCGATCAGGGCCTCCTGCCCTCAAGTCCCCTTGTGGGACAAAGTAATAAAGTAAAAAAAAAAGATGTGTAAAAATAAGAAAATAAAAGTTAAAAAAAATCCCCTTTTTTTCCCTTATCAGTCCTTTTTTATTAATAAAAATATATAAATAAATAAAATATACATAATTGGTATCGCCGCGTCCGTAACGGCCTGAACTACAAAATTATTTCGTTATTTATCCCGCGCGGTGAACGCCGTAAAAGAAAATAATAATAAACCGTACCAAAATCACAATTGTTTGGTCACTTCACCTCCAAAAAATGTATTAAAAAGAGATCAAAAAGTCGCATGTACCTAAAAATGGTCCTGATCGAAACTACAGTTCGTTACGCAAAAAGTCCTCGCACGGCTTTATTGATGGAAAAATAATAAAGTTCTTGCTCTTAGAATAAGGCAACACAAAAAGTGAATGATTTTTTACAAAACGTATTTTATTGTGCAAACGCCATAAGACATCAAAAAAACTATAAACATCTGGTGTCACCGTAAGGCCGAGTTTACACGAGCGTGTGCATTTTGTGCAAGCAAAAAGTGCGGCGTTTTGCGTGCGCAAAAGGCAATTAACAGCTCCGTGTGTCAGCCCTTTATGATGCGCGGCTGCCTGGTTTTCGCGCAGCCGCCATCATTATGACACTCCGTTTGGATGTTTGTAAACAGAAAAGAACGTGGTGCTTTTCTGTTTTCATTCATCCTTTACAGTGCTGTTGCGCGAATCACGCGCGTCCCACGGAAGTGCTTCTGTGCGACATGCGTGGTTTTCACACACCCATTGACTTCAATGGGTGCGTGATGTGCGAACAGCGCACAAATATAGGACGTCGTGCGTTTCACGCAGCGGACATACGCTGCGTGAAAATCACGCCCACCTGGCTGCACGGCCCCATAGACTAACATAGGTCCCTGCGACGCGCGTTGCACGGATGTATAACACGCTCGTGTAAATGAGCCCTAATCGTATCGCCCCGCAGAATAAAGTGAATATGTCATTTATAGCGCACGGTGAACGCTGTAACAAAAATAGAATAAAAAAACAATAGTAGAATTGCTGTTTTTTTAGTCACCACGCCACTTAAAAATAGAATAAAAACTGATCAAAAAGCCGCATGCACCCCAAGAAAACTACAATGAATTCCTCAAGGGGTCTAGTTTCCAAAATGGGGGCACCTTTTGGGGGTTTCCACTGTTTTGGTACCAGAAGACCTCTTCAAACCGTTTAACCCCTTAATGACCGGGCCATTTTGCACGTTAATGACCAAGGATTATTTTTGTTTTTTTCACGGTCACATTCCAAGAGTCGTAACTTTTTTTTTATTCCGTCGACATAGCCGTATAAGGGCTTGTTTTTTGCGGGACGAGTTTTATTTTGTAATTCCACCATTTTTAGATGCTTTTAATATATTGATTAACTTTTATTAACTTTATTTTAGGAGAGTATTGAAAATAAGCAGCTATTCCAGCATTGATTTTCACGTTAGAAATTTACGCCGTTTACTATGCAGCGTAAATAACATGTTAACTTTATTCTATGGCTCGGCACGGTTACGGGGATACCAAATATGTAAAGGTTTTATGTTTTCCTACGTTTGCACAATAAAAACCCTTTTAGAAAAAAATTACTTGTTTTTGCATCGCCGCATTCCAAGAGCCGTAACGGTTTTATTTTTCCGTCTATGTGGCCGTACGTGGGCTTGATTTTTGCGGGACAATGTGTAGTTTTCATTAGTACTATTTTGGGGTACATAGGACTTAGATTAATTTTTAATGGTGGGAATGGGAGAAAAGAGCGAATTTTGCCGTTGTTTTTTTGGACGCCGTTCATCCAGCGGTTTAATTAATGTGTTAATTTTATTGTTCAAGTGGTTACGATCGCGGGGATACCATATATGTGTATGTGTGATTTGTTTTGACACTTTTACTTTCAAAAAACAACTTTTTGGGCAAAAAAAATAGTTTTATTTGATTTTCACTGTAATTTTTTTTTTGTTTTTTCACCAACTTTATTTAACGGATTGACATTTTTTTTTTAGTCCCACCATGGGACTTCACTATGCGATATGCCGATCGCATATATAATGCTTTGGTATACTTCGTATACCAAAGCATTATTGCCTGTCAGTATAAAACAGAGGGAGCTCCCTCCCTCTGTCAAACACATTAGATGCCGCTGTCACTATTGACAGCGGCATTTAATGGGTTAAATTGCCGGAATCGGAGCGCGCTTCGATTCCGGCAGTTGCAGCAAGAGCCAGGCTGTGTATAACAGCCGTGCTCCTGCCGCTGATCGCGTGGGTACACTGGCAGTACCCGCGCCATCACAGGACGGATATATCCCTCCTCCTGCGCGAACTAGCAGCTGCAGAGCACTGATATATCCGCCCTTCGGCGTTAAGAGGTTAAAAACGCAGATATCCAGTGATTTCAGCTTGTGCTATCAGTAATAGAATGAGAGCACCAAAATGAAGACTGAGATTGCAGAAGTTAGTAGAGCTGGGTGTAGTAGGCGGAGCAAGTGCACTGCTGCATGCACATTGCATGCTGGGACTAGAGCAGTGCATGCAGGGAGGAGAAACACAGGAAGAGAAGAGGAATGAACTTACTGAGCAAAACAAACCTCTCAAGGTAAACAATAGGGAGTAGTGTTACTAAAACCATTTATTATCAAGAAAAAGCTAGTCAGAGTGCACTAATATATTAATAGAGGAACGTTGCATTGATTTAAAAAAAAAAAAAAAAGGATTGGAAAACCCCTTTAAGTCCCTAGATGAGAACAAGAATGTTGCCATCATTTAAGTAAAATTGGAAAACTTTCTTAAGGATGAAGCGAGTCTTTGGCTTGAAGGGGTTTTGTCATCTTAGACATTTAAGGGATATGGAGAGAATACCTCTACCTCTTGGATCCTAACTTACCGGGAAAAAGTGAGTACTCAATCTGTAAGTTGAGGTAGTCAGCGATGTTTATATCCCGGTAGAGACTAAATCGAGAAGAGGTTATGCATGTGTGTAGGTCTCTCTATTGCAGTCTAATAATATTAGTAATCTTTATATGGCGCCTCACTTAACAATTCAAAGGCTACAGGTGCAAACAGAATTAGACATTATATAGTAATAAGTATTGAACAATTCAAGCAAGAGGAGTGAGGGCCCTGCTCACAAGAGCTTACAATCTATGAGGAAATTGGGGAGACACAGGAGGTAACATTTTGTACAAGAGCCATCTGTTGTACAAAATTTTAGAACACATATAAAGCTGTATGAGCCAGTCACCTAGCCAATATGTGAAGTACATTAGGGTGAATGGAGGGTGACTGGTATTGTTGAATGAAGAGATCGTGTGGTCAGGAATAATGTAGAAAGAGATGTTAAAATGAAGGGAATCAAATTAAGGATATTGTGATATTTCTCCCTAAAAAAGATGCAATTTTTAGGCACTCTTACAATTGTAGTTGTTGAGATGGGTGTTACGGAACAGCTCTCATTAAGTGAAAGTCTGTATGTTGCCAAAAAGAAACTTGTTCCCGCGAGATGAAATTCACACTTATCAGACATTTATGGCATATCCTGTGGTTACAAACACCCAGGTGTTGTTTTGCCTTCCTCTGGTGCCTATAACTATGTCTGTGAATGATTAAACATGATGGACATGTCTTTTTCGACTTAACTGTCTAAACCTAATGTATTATCTTAGCTGAGTGCAAAAGAAACAGGTGTATAATAAATTAATCTATCCTATATCTGTATATATCCATATGTTTAATTCATGCACATTCAAGCAGGGGTATCTTGAATAATTAAGTAATCTATTCTGAAGACCATTCTCTAAAAACAAGACACTGAACAAGTGCATATGTAGTTTTATTTTCTGCTGGTATCATTGCACACAAAGGCCAAATCATCAATATGATAATGTAGATTAAAAAAAAAAAAATAACAAAAAAATTACCATATGTAAAGACCATATTTTATTGGGGAGTTTACTTAAATGTAACTATGCTTGCTGTCCAAAATATATTTTGTAGATGAAATAGCTAAGTTTTCATGAAGTTATGGAAACCATCTTAGGGCTTTTCCAGACGTAATGGTCTTGCTGAGTATTTTCCGTCTGGAATTGTGAATGGAAAATACGCAGCGGTGTGATTTGAGAAATGTCATCCACACACTGAAAAAATTCAGTCCAGAGATTCACCTGCGGTGCGTAATTTTAGTTCTGCAGAAGGTCAATTATGTGTGCGAAAAGTGGACTGATTTCCTGTGTTTTTCAAATGTACTGCGTAATTTGCTGCGGAAACGCTGCGGAATTTCTAACAGGGGGTGGAAATGATATCACAGGAAAAAAAAATATCACCATCAGACAGCCCTTGAAAAAAACTCACCAAAAAACCGCAGCAAAAATCTGCACTATTTTCCACAGTAAAAACTGCATGAAATGGTGCCGATTTTTCCGCAGCGGATTGTCTGCTAGTTGAGGTGTAAATGCTGCAAAAATTTTCTGCAGCAAATCCATTATGTGTGGACAAGCCCTTACTCTACTTATTTATTGCCATCCTTTAATATGCCTACTACAAGCAAGATTTTTTTTTCCCATGACCCTACGGAGATAACACAGAATACAAGCAACAATCTTGTCCAAAGATTGTGACAAACTAATGTAACATAATCAGATGCAAGAATCATCTTCTCAGTATCAGTCTATCTCCTCCTCTTCATTATTATATTTTATGTTCACATTTTAAGGCACTAATTTTCCTACATGGCAGATTTAGTTCTGTCAGATGACAAAATCCATCTGAGCATGACCGTTTGGGTCTGTCTTGTATTTTAAATAGCTATCCCTATTATGTTCTGAATTTATAATGAGGCTGTATGAAATCCTTGTCTTTCCCTTCCAGTAATGCCTGGACAGCTTCATTACTTCTCCAGAAAAAGAAAACACTGTTAATGCAATTTAAAGCAAATAGACTTCTATTATGTTTGTAGTTTCTTCGAGATAAGTCAACTGAAGCAGTTATGATAAAACAAAAAGATTTGAAAATGTTTCTAAATTTAGTTAAAGATTGAAGGGATGTAGCCTTTCCTGTTTTACATGGGCAGAATGTGAGAATTCTTGAGGCATATCTCACAGTGGAGGAGATTACAAGAGCTATTGGCTTCTTTCCCAACAGGAAAACTCCCGGATTAGATGGTTTACCCATTGAGTGGTATAAGGCTCACGCGGAATAGTTTGCCCCTCGTCTTTAGTGCCTTTTTAATTGGTTATTCACTGAAAATACTTTCTCTCCCACAATGAAAGAGGCACTTGTAGTCCTTATATTTAAGCCCTGGAAGGACCCTAAGGAGTGTGGCTCTTAAGCCCTTAAAAACTGAGCCATTTTTTTATTTTTCGCTTTTGTTTTTCACTCCCGCCTTCCAAGAGCCATAAAGTTTTTCTTTTTCCGTCAATAGAGTGATGTGAGGGCTTATTTTTTTGTAGGAGGTGTTTTAGTTTCTAATGGCACCATTTCAAGTACCATATAATGCACTGGGAAACTGAAAAATAATTATTTGCGGGCTGAAATTGGAAAAAACTGCAATTCCTACATTGTTTTTTGGTTTTCATTTCTACGGCTTTTACCGTGCGGTAAAAACAACAACAACTTAACTTTATTCTGCAGCTCAATACGATGATTATGGTAATACCAAATTTATATACTTTTTTTATATTTTACTGCTTTTTTTTAAAAAAAAATACTTTTTTGTTAAAAAAATAAAATGATGTTGTTTCACCACATTCTGAGAGCCATAACTTTTTTATTTTTCCGTGGATTGAGTGGTACATATGAATTTTTGATCACTTTTTATTACATTTTTTTCAGAGCTAAGGTGACCAAAAAACAGCGATTTTGGCGATTTACATTTTTTCATTTTTACGGAGTTCACTGTGCGAGTTAAATAATGGTATATTGTAACAGTTTGGACTTTTACGGATGCAGCGATACCAATTTTGTTTATTTTTTTACATTACTTTAGAGAAAAAATGGGAAAATGTTTTGTTTTTTTAACTTTTAATATGGTTTTTTTCACTGCTAACAACTTTATTAAATTTTTTTTACACATCTTATTAGCCCCTCTAGGGGAATGAAACCAGCAATCATTAGATCACTGGTACAATACACTGCAATACTAATGTATTGCAGTATATTGTCATTTATACAGGCTTCTGTTAAGCTGTAACAGAGGCAGACAGAAGGCAGTCTTGGGGGCCTTTATTAGCCCCTCAGCTGCTATGACAATCATTGTCACCCCCCCAATCGAGTTGTGGCGGCGCCGAAGAGATGTTGGAGAGGGCTGCCCCCTCTTTTTAACGCCTCAGATGCTGCAGTTGTGATTGACCGCAGCATTTGAGGGGTTAAACGGTCAGGAACAGCACAATCGCTGTTCCTGGCCATTAATTCCAAGTGTCAGCTGTAATACACAGCTGACACCCGCTGAGTAAGGAGCGTGCTCAGCCATTAAACGCGCTCCATACTTTCCTACTTCCATACTTTTTTTTATTCTTTACACTACTTTAGAGGAAAAATGGGAAACTGGGGGTTTTTTGAACTTTCAATATTTTTTTTTCACTACTAACAACTTTATTAAACTTTTATTTACACATCTTATTATCCCCTCTAGGGGACTTGAACCAGCAATCATTAGATCACTGGTACATTACACTGCAATACTAATGTATTGAAGTATATTGTCATTTGTACAGGCTTCTGTTAAGCCGTAACAGAGGCAGACAGAAGGCAGTCCTGGGGGCCTTCATTAGGCCCCTGGGCTGCCATGAAAATCACCGGCACCCCCCAATCGGGTGGTGGGGGCACCGATGAGATGTTGGAGGGGGCTGCCCCCTCTTTTTAATACCTCGGAGGCTTCGGTCCTGATTGACCGCAGCATTTGAGGGGTTAAATGGCCAGGAACAGCACAATCGCTGTTCCTGGCCATTAATCCCGTGTGTCAGCTGTAATACACAGCTGACACCTGCTGAGTATGGAGCAAGCTCAGCCCTTGAGCGCGCTCCATACTTCCCTATGACACTTGTCACGTACATGTACGTGATAATGCATCAAGGGGTTAAAGGCCTATTTTGCTTCTAAACTGCTATATTAAAATCCTGGCTAAGTTTCTAGCGTCATGCTTGCAGCAAGTTGTCTCCCATATAACTCACCCCGATCAATCTGGCTTCATACCAGGGAAAGCAACAGATGTCAATTTACGTAGATTATTTACCAACATGTGGGAGAATCATAGTTATTATGGTTCCAGTGATATAACCTCCTTAGGATTGGAAAAGGCTTTTGATTTGGTAGAATGGCCATACCTACAGTATGTTCTATGTTATATAGGTTTGGCTTCGGGCCAAAATATATCAAATAGGTCCCACTTTTATACTTCCATCAGGTGGCCAGTATTCGAACCAACTGTCGTGTTTCCACGACCTTTAGTGTGCGTTGAGTACCACCTCTCCCCCTTTGTTTGTGTTGACCCTCGAACCTTAGCCACTATCTATACGTATCTGTCTTGTTATAAAGGGATTTTTGGTAGGAGATAGAAAGGAATGTGTCTCTGTTTATGCAGACAATACTCTTCTGTTACTCCAGGATCCCGTACCCTTCCTGCAGACTCTGTTGGTTCTCTTAGTTTGCATCATTATCTAGCTTATGAGTTAATTGGTCCAAATCGCAGGTCTTGGCAATAGATGAAGAGGTAAAAGTCTTTACAATGGGCAGACAAATTAACTTACCTGGGGTAGTGATTAGCTGTAATATTGATAAATTTATACCTGATAATATTATTCCTATGTTACAACGCTTTAGATGGTTTTTAATAGATGGAAACAACTTCCCATTTCAGTGACAGGCCACATTAATCTCTTTAAAGTGAAATCTCTACCATGATTTCCGTACATGTTCCATAACTCTCCTGTATTGCTACCCCTCTCATTGTACCCCAATACTGATAGGAATGTTAGATCCTTTTTTTGGGCAGGTGGAATTCCCCAACTTGCACTTTGTGCTCTTCAACTTCCCACTAAGAAAGGAGGACACGTTTTGAAAAATCTTTGTCCTCATTTCCTAGCGAATCAACTGGTATATGTTTGGTGGTGGTTTACTCATCCTCACATTAAACCTTGTACCGTTCTTGTAGCGTACCTACTAGGTTCCTATAAGGCCCTTGTAAACTTCCTTCAAGGGATGTACTCTTCCCCTGGTTGTACCTTCACAATTCAAAAGCGAACAACTTTGAGAGTCTGGCAGAGGACTTTTTGCTGTTCCATACTAAGCAGAAAGTACCATTATGGTATAACTCACTTCTTCCACACCTAAAAAGGCTCTCTGATCTGAGTGGATGGATGAATTTGGGCATCCTGAGTCTGGGTAATGTGGAGGGTAAGGTGGCCACTTTCACATAGATTAGGGCTAAATGCCAAGTTTCCCCCACTTCAAGTTTTGTTACTTTTTACTCTGCTATGCACTTTGGTCACAGTTTGCAGGGTATAATGTGAGATTATGTACATCCCCTTTGACGAAGTTGGTTCCGCAGGGCAAACTAGTTAAAGCCCCTTTCAACACTGCATAAGCAGTTATTGCTTGTCTCCTCTAATAAACGCAGTAAGGTATTAGATCAATGGAGTCAAACTGTCCCTTCCCTGTCGTCTGGAGGCAATGAGTAGATAATGGAATTTCTGACCGGACCCTTGATCTCAGCCAGTCTTATTTTTTCATAAATTTTATTATACTTTCTCTAAATGATTTAAGATCGGTAGAATTGCCTCCCTTTTTGCTCTCGCTGTCTTATGACTGACGGCTCTTTTTTTTTATAAATCTTTTGGGACTACTCTGTTATTCTTAGTTTTTGGGAGGATGGAATGTAATTTATTCAACAGAAAGTGGGTTTACCTCGAGTACTAAATCCTAAGGTCTGCCTACTTATACTGTCTGTAGCCTCTAGATCTCTAGTGATGCTTCTCATGTTTTTGCCCCAAAAAAGTTTTCAGCCACTGGAAACACCCCAAGGTCAACTACTCTACAGGCATGGATTGCCAAATTTGCTAAATGTTATTCTTTCCCACTTTAAATTAACCTGGTTGGCCTGATCATTTTTTTTAAAGTTTTGCAGCCATGGGTGGATAACCCCCACACTATATAGCTGTAAATGCGGATTTGTTTTGGCCGATGGAGTGTTACCTTAACTGTAGGATCCTATTTTATAGATAGGAATGCCTTCCTTAATTTTGCCTGGCACATTGATGGAGGCTGTATTGTCTGACAGATTTTTTTTCTATATTGGAATGCTGTTTTGAGGGGTTTTCATCTTATACTACGCTATATTCTAACTGTATAACTCCTTCATTTTTTTTATTAATAGAAATTTGTACTTATGTGCATGTTCCGGAACTACCATATATACTAATTGTGCTGTAAATTCTTTGTACCACTGTATCATATGGTTTTAATAAAGTTACCTTTATAAATAAAAAAAATATATTAAAGAATTGGCTTAATAATATAGGCCTCAGCCAATCACAATGAGGATTACAATTGCCACGTGAATTATTTTACTGAAGGTAGAAACTGATCTATTTTCTAGGGGTAAATGCAGAATGCAATGTCATATGCCTAAAAGGAGGACCAAAAAAATGATTGTGGGGTACATGTTTGTGTTTGATTATAACCAGGCCTTTACAGTTTAATTATAAAGAGAAGAAAGAGTAAGTATTTGGCCGGCATGCAGGAAAATCTCCCAGAGAATAGGCTACAATGGGCCTAATGCATGCCAAAAGAGTGTCTTTTTGGCATACATGATTCGGGCGGTATATGCCTGAAAACTTTTTCTTTAACCCGTTAGTGACCGGCCCATAGTCTTTTTACGTCGGTCACTAACGGGCCTTATTCCGATGCCATAGACTTTTTACGTTGCGGCATCAGAAGAACTAAACAGAGCAGGGAGCTGTCAAATCTCCCTGCTCTCAGCTGCCAGAGTCAGCTCAGGGCTGGGAGCATCTTTGCTCTGCCGGGTGAGATCGATATAAGTATCAATCTCACCCGTTTAACCCCTCAGATGCAGTGCTCAATAGCGTGCACCGCATCTGAGTGGTTTTGGAGCAAGGGAGGGAGCTCCCCCTCTCCCCCACCGACACACGGCGATACGATCGCCGAGTGTCTGTGTCTCCAATGGCAGCCGGGGGCCTAATAAAGGCCCCCAGGTCTGCCTGGAGCGAATGCCTGCTAGATCATACCGGAGGCATGACCTAGCAGATGCCTGGCCGTTTTAAACGGACAGGCAGTAATACATTGCAATACAAAAGTATTGCAGTGTATTACAATAGCGATCGCAGAATCGCATATTATAGTCCCCTAGTGGGACTAGTAAAAAAGTAAAAAAAGTTTAATAAAGTTAATTAAATTTTATTTATTTTTTTTAAATGAAACCGAGCTTTACTGTTAAAAAAACAAAATAAAGTTAAAAAGTTACACATATTTGGTATCGCCGTGTCCGTAACGACCCAGACTATAAATCTATTACATTATTTAACCCGCACGGTGAACGCCATAAAAAATTTAATAAAAAACTATGGAAAAATTGCTGTTTTCTGTGAATCCTGACTTTAAAAAAAAGTGATCAAAAAGTCGCATCTACTCCAAAATGGTACCAATAAAAACTACAAGTCTTCCCGCAAAAAAAAAGCCCTCACACAACTGCATCGGCGAAAAAATAAAAACGTTACGGCTCTTCAAATATGGAGACACAAAAACAAATAATTTTGAAAAAAAAGCGTTTTTACTGTGTAAAAGTAGTAAAACATACAAAAACTATACAAATTTGGTATTGTTGCAATTGTAACAACCCGCTGAATAAAGTTATTGTTTTATTTATATCACACGGTAAACGGCGTAGATTTAAGACACGAAAAAGAGTGGCGAAATTTCAGGTTTTTTTCTATTTCCCCCCAAATAAAAGTTAATCAATAAATATGTCCCCCAAAATGGTGCTATTAAAAAATACAACTTGTCCCGCAAAAAACAAGACCTTATACAGCTATGTCGACGCAAATATAAAAAGGTTATAGCTCTTGGAATGAGACGATGGAAAAACGTGAAAAATGGCCTGGTCATTAAGGGGTTAATGAAAAATATAGTTGACTATGCTTTTCAACATATGCAGATCCCATTTAAAAAGTTTTTCATTACAATGGGAGTCAGTGGATAGCATATGCAACATGTATAGTTTATACACGTCGTGGGGCTGTACATTTGAACTGTACACTGGGAGATTCTCCCGGGACATATGACAACCGTAATAAAAAAACAAACTGTGAACAGAGCTTAAAAGTAATATAAAGGTGTCCAGGTTATAGTTTTAATTTATCTAAACACGGTACTATGTCTATACCATAGTTGACAAGAATGCAAAACATATCTATTTCTTATTTTACAAGCCAATATGGCAGGAACGAAGCTGAATCTATTGGCACCTGACAGTAACAACAATTATCATTGTACTGCAACTAATACACATCAAAGCATGACAATGTTATTTTTACTGTCCTGGAGAACAGCCGTTGCTCCAGCCGAAGGTCGCGTCTACTTGCCTAGCAACTTCCTCTTTTGTCCCTGCTTCAGTGATGCTGTGCCTTTTGCCTCCTATGTGCCCACCATGTCAAGTTGCAATAGCAACCGGCGGCCACTGATGATATCACGTAGGCCCATGTCGCTGCGTCATCACTGCTGAATGAACTACAGGACTTCTGGGAACACGTGACCGTGTTCTTAATCCACAAACAGGCACACTTTAGTAAGGAGTAGTATATTAGTAAGTTACTTAATATAGAGTTATTGGATAATTGACACATAATTTTATGGTGCTTTAAAAGGTTATTCCCATCTTACACATTTATCGCATATCCACAAAAAAAGATGAGAAGTATAAGGCTGGGTTCACACGACCTATTTTCAGGCGTAAAAGAGGCGTATTATGCCTCGATTTACGCCTGAAAATAGGGCTACAATACGTCGGCAAACATCTGCCCATTCATTTGAATGGGTTTGCCGACGACCTGTAAGTTACGCGTCGTCGTTTGACAGCTGTCAAACCACGACGCGTAAATTGACTGCCTCGGCAAAGAAGTGCAGGACACTTATATACATTATATGCAGGACACTTCTTTCCAACGGAATTTGAGCCGTTCTTCATTGAAGTCAATAAAGAGCAGCTCAAGATTTACGAGCGTCACAGACGACTCGCATAATGCGAGGAGGAGCTTTTACGTCTGAAATGAGGCAGCTGTTTTCTCCTGAAAACAGTCTGTCTTTTCAGACGTAAAAGACACTTATCGTGTGCACATACCCTTACAGTTGGGAGAGCACAGTGATTCTGTTTTTTCCTCCAGTACATTGTCAAGTGTAATAAGTTGCATGCTTGCAGAGTAATACGCTCCTTAAAGCCAAGACAGGGATGACTACTGGATAGCCAGGAAGAAAAGATTCCTATGCTCTATTCATTACATTTTCTGTCCATCGACTAGGTTATTGCTAGAAAGAAGACAAAGACCATAAGTAGCAGCAACACAAACACCAGCCGCCTTATATGTAAAGTAACTGTGAAAAGAGCATACACTGTACATACACTGTACATACACCCGGACCCCGCACTGATAAGCTGCTCTGGATTCCTTTGGGAACCGGATGTCACAGTATGCAATGCACGGAGTCGGAAGCAGTTGGCTCCGTATATTTACTTGAATAGAAGCAGAGCTGCAGTACTGCAGCTCGGCCGCTATTCCATGACCGGAGCCATCTGCTTCTGGCATGGACCCCCACAGATCATATACTGATGACCTATCTGGTGGATAGGTCATCAGTTGTCCGGTAGTGGACAACCCCTTCAACCCTTATGGCATGTCAAATAGTAATGCTGAATGTGTGACTGATACAGGCTGGCTGCCCATGTTTGTGGGTAAGTCAGCTTTGCAGCCTCCAGAAACTCATATTGGTGATGGGCAATTTATAATAAATGCACGCATTTCCTTGCGGTCAGTCCAATAAACTGTTTGAGCATACTGGCTATATGTATACTTTTCTGATTAAACTATGAGACAAATGTAACACTGCTATTTCCACATGTGTTTGTTATTCCTAGACCCCACCTAACTGATATATAATAAGAGCTCACTGTTTTTTCACTAAATTTAGGCTTTCGACCATCAATTAGTTAAAAATTCTATCATTGCAGCATGACATAGCATGTTATAATCAAAGTGTTATAATTATATGAAAGGACTGGTGCAATCCAATAATGAAGTCATATTCCCGAGATAAAAGTAATAACACCCATTGCAGCACTAAATACATTACATTGGTTTACTGACAAGAATTCCCTGAAGGATTTTAAGATTTCTAATCTTTTTCTGACAATAAGTACTTCTGGAAAAAGTAAATATAATAATTATGTTGTCAGTTTAGCAGCTTAACAATATGAGAAATCATTGTTTGTGGTTAAAAGAGGAAATACAACATGTAGGCAGGATATTGTGTGCATCTGTAACATGTTAGATATGTATCTGCAATACTTATATATATAATGTCAAATAACGGAAACTGACCAAGAATCAATGTTTTCTTAAAACTGTTCTGTCACTTGACTTAAAAGTTATCTTGCTAAATTACCAGTAAACCATAATGAATATATGGTACCAATTATTTCTGCAATATATATATATATATATATATATATATTTTAAAACAAGAATGATAGTAGCATAAATTTACATTCCTAGTTCATAGGCAGTGCATGTGGATAAACCATGTCTCTGATGATTTTATTTGAGTTTGGCAAAAAAAAAAAAAAGTAAAAAAGTAATAAATTACAATAATGTACATGGAATATGTAGTCTGCTATGCCTTGATACTATATAAATATGTATATGTATATATATATGTATATATATATATATATATATATATATATATATATATATATATCCAATTCTTGGAGTAACAAACAGTTGAGGCCATAAGTTTACACAGACTTAGGCTAAAGACATTTTATCTCAACTTTTCACAACTATACACATTTTAGGCGCGGGTCCCAGAGCTAGGATTCATATCTATCAGACATTTATGGTATATCCTGTGGATATGACATACATGTCTCAATTGGGAATACCCCTTTAATGCCTGGGGTCCCAGATCACCTCATACTGTCTCTGCTATTTAATATAAATTTAATATTGCATAAGCAGAGGATTTATAAATATAAAGACTATACATTAAAACTATAAGTTAGACTTGTGTAATTGTCAATTATGTTGTATGCCAATTTTATTGTTTAGTAAAAAGCTGACACAATATAAAGGACTGTGTTTATTGATGGCATGTGCCAAATAGACTGACAATATGTAAAAGCTTTTACATAAGTCAATATTTATGTTAGATATCAATATGTAAAACGAAGAGGAAACATAACTAATGTTGTATCACAAAACCATTGATTGCTACAAGGATTCCCTGCAGTTTACACATTTGAATATTGTTTTTTATGAATGAGCTATAATTCATATTGTAATTGGTGAACAATTATGTGTTATATTGATGCAATAAATAGAGATGGTAGAATTGATGCATTGGATTAGAGATTTACAGCAAACCAGGTTTCATTAAATGAAGATTAAATTAAAATTGTTAGTTTATTTTATGATTTCATGCAAATAAAGCTTATTGAATTTCTTATCAAAAATTATGTCACTTTTTATTATACTAAATAAAAGGGTTTGTCCAGGCCCGGTCCGGTTTTTCATACTGATGACCTATCCTCAGGATAGGTCAAAAGTATATGATTGTGGGAGTCCGACGCCTGGACTCTGCATTGATCAGCTGTTCTGGCTGCCCCGGGAACCGGATGTTATGCAGTGTTCAGTGCCGGAAGCAGATGACTCCGTACACTGCATAGTGGCCGTGCTGCAAAACTACAACTCTGCTCCTATTCACTTGAATAGGAGCAGAGTTGCAGTATTGCATCTTGGCCGCTATGCAGTATACGGAGTCATCTGCTTCCGGCACAAAAACCTGGGGCCCGGATGCAGCCGGAGCAACTGATCGGTGTGGGGTCAACATGTCGGACCCCCACCGATCATATACTGATGACCTATTCAGTAGATAGGTCATCAGTATGAAAAACCAGTCCATGCCCGGACAATTCCTTTAAGCATCTCCCCAGGCTTTTGCCTCAGTAAGTCTTATTTGTCTAGGTATATGTATGGCAGTGACCTGAATGTTATTTTTCTTAAACATTTTTTAGTATTATGTACTTTATATTCATACTGCTCTTGCTGTAATAAAAATCAGCTCTCCATGCACTGGCTTCCTTGTGAGCCTGCGACAGATTTGTGCTTATATACAGAAGCCAATCGGAGGAGGCAGAGCTGCAATCGGGAGGGACAGCACAGCAACCTGAACCAATGATGAGACAGGACTACCTTAGACTACGTGGAGGCACTGCAGCTAAGCAGTAGTCACATATCACAGCTCTGCCCTAATGGAGCTGAGCTAAAAAGCAGGCAAGCAGTGAAATAAATTGACAGCCAATACAACCTGTCACCTCTCCTGACATATTTGTTTTAGTAAATAATTGTATTCCCTATGAAATAATAATTCTGGAGCATTTTTTTCTTAGAACTCTACTATGTGCCGTTCCTCTGCTATTTCTCCTAGAAATGTATAAATAAATAGAAAACTGGGTGTCCCTACACAGACAGACAATGTATAATCAGTGCTGAAAGAGTCAGAGTCTGTAGGGACTGTAGGGGATTGGTAACACTATGTTGTCAATTGATTCATACATTTCTAGGAGGAATAACAGAGGAACGGCACAATGCAAAGCTCTAAGAAAATATGCTCCAGAATTATTTCATGGGGAATACAAGTGTTCCCTAAAACAGACATAAACAAAACGTGTCTGGAGAGGTGACTGGTCTGTTAAGGCTATGTTCACATGGAGGAATTTTTAGAGCCAAAAATGCCGCAGATTCCACTGCAAAACTCTGCCTCCCAATTATCTCAATGGGAGACGGACGCTTTTTTTTCCCGATAGCTGATTTTTTTTTCAGCTAGTGGACAAAAGTAGCGTCCTGCCAGATCTTCGGGCAATTCTGCTTATTTCACTTCTCATTAAAGTGAAAGAGCGTAGGAATCTTCCTGTTGACAGCAGAAACAATTCTGTGGCGGATTTTGCGACAGGATTCACCAAGCAAAATACGCTGTGTGAACATAGCCTTGAAGTGTTTTTTATTATTATTATTATTATTATTATTATGTAGCCCACATAAGAGACACAGAGGAAAACTCAGCGAATGTTACTTTGTAATTTATGTTGGATGTGGAAAAATCTTCTACCTATAGACACATATTCTTGTCAATAGAGTCCATTACACCCATTGCAGTATTTTGTGCTTGAGGAGTCAAAAAATTCAACAATAGTTTTATTTAGGATAACCATTTTAAGAAGTGACACACATTCTTTTGGACCACAAATCTACTCAAAACAGTGGACTCTTCATTTCCAGGTTGAGATTAGTTTGAAATGTAAATTTCACAACTAGTCAAGAGGGGGAGTATTCAAAATGAAAAAATACTTTCTAAAAACATTTAATATTTAAATTCAGAACATTTTTCTGTATTCAAATGTTAAATTCAATTATGGTTTAAGGAGGACCTATCACTTCTTCTTTAAGGAGGTCCTATCACGGACGAACCTCATGAAGTAATAGGAGACCAACATATAAAACCTTTCTTAAATACACTTTATATAATTAGGAAATTAATTTTTTTTTTTAGTCTTCCATGGACCAGCAAATCGACAAAATGGCTAAAAGCGAATTAAAGGGGTTTTCCAGTCCTTAAAAAGTAATGGCCTATCCTCAGGATAAGGGTATGTGCACACACACTAATTACGTCCGTAATTGACGGACGTATTTCGGCCGCAAGTCCCGGACCGAACACAGTGCAGGGAGCCGGGCTCCTAGCATCATACTTATTTACGATGCTAGGAGTCTCTGCCTCGCTGCAGGACAACTGTCCCGTACTGTAATCATGTTTTCAGTACGTGACAGTTGTCCGGCAGCGAGGCAGGGACTCCTAGCATCGTACATAAGTATGATGCTAGGAGCCCGGCTCCCTGCACTGTGTTCGGTCCGGGACTTGCGGCCGAAATACGTCCGTCAATTACGGACGTAATTAGTGTGTGTGCACATACCCTAAGCCATCAATAGCTTATCAGTTGGGGTCCGGCTCCCTGGACTCCCGCCGATCAGCTGTTCTAAAGGGGGTGCAGCGCTCGTATGAGCGATGCTTCCCGTTCATTTCTACTTACTCATTGTAAATCGTCGACACACTTGTAGAGACGATTCACAGGTATTGCAGCCTTCTTCTCCCATTCACTTCAATCAATCAATCAATCAAAGAAAAACTGTGTGTTCCGTGTTTTTTTAAAGTCATTGTAGCATCAGTGATCATCTATTTTTACCGTCCGCCCAAAAAAACAAACTGCATACTTTTTCTTTTAGCATCTCCCAGCAACCCATTAGTGAAAAATGGACCGCACGTGAATAGCGACAATGTGCTGTCCAAATTATCTGAATTTTGCTGGCCGATTTAATTTAAAGGGCAAGTCTAGCATGAGAATTGGACCAAACTAATGCATGCTGCGATTTTCATATGGAAAAATTAGACATGCAATTGAGTCCTTGACTTTAAGGCCATGTTCAGACGTAGCGGAATTGCTGTTGAATTCCGCTGTGGACAGTCCGCAGTGGAATTCTGCAGCAGCCGTTTTTTACATTTGTTTCTATAAATTTTTAGGAAACTTAGTTCAGACGTTGCAGAAAATAACTGTGCGGAAATTAGACTGCAGTGCAGAATTTTCCCTCTGCAGCATGCTCATTACATTGCGGAATGGACTTTCACTGCGGATTTCAGCCTTTGCTATGCAAAAACTAAAATCTGTGGCAAATCCGCTGTGATATCTGCAACGTCTGAATTACCTGTCAGATATGCAAATGTTGGTGCAGATTCGTTGCGTAATTGCCCCGAATCTGTACCAACATTTGCAGCGGAAGAATTCCGCCACGTCTGAACATGGCCTTATGGGTCAGTGTTCAGTCAGTGTTCACTCAGTCTGCTGTCAGTTATTCACCAGGACAGCACACAGACATGAACATCGCTCGTCTGAATAAACCTTTAGGCCTCATGCTCACGACCGTAGCCATGTGCACGGCCGTGATATTCGGGTCGGCCGACCGCAGAGTGTCACCCGGCCGCGTGCATTAATTTCTATGAGCCTGGACCGCAAAATGCGGCCGTAATAAGACATGTCCGTTCTTTTTGCAGTCCAGGCTCCTGGGCTATGCACGGACCGTGGAAACCACGGTCGTGTGCATGGGTCCATTGAAATGAATGGGGCCGCAATTCTCCCGTAGATTTTCGGGGGAATTGCGGCCGCAAAATCACATTCCTGTGCATGGGGCCTAAGTCTTTTACTACTTTTGCCTACATGGCACATAGATAACAGGAGGAGATGTAAAATTTATTTTAAATCAAAGTTGGACAATAAAGTATTACGTTCTTATAAACTAAACACTTTATACCAATGTCTATAAACATGAACATCACCCGTGGATATGTGTCTTCCAATGTACGCAAGTAATCTAAATCTTGCAATGAAAGTAATTACAAAGACCTATCAATCAATATTGTTACAGTTAGACGTGGTCAGTGCACTCACCATAGTCTCAGAAGGCAGAGGCGTAGCTAGGTTCTCCTGCACCCGGGGCAAAGATTCAGATTGGCGCCCCCCCCCCCCCCCCGCCCAACTTATTTCCCGACATCTCCTTCCCCCTCGCCATGTTTTCTTTCCCTACCAATCAATGAGGTGTAATTTTTTTTCACGATTTTTTTAATGTAACGCGAGTATAAAAGCATTTCTACATTTTACAAGCGACATAGTTATATAATGTGATTAACATAAAAATAAATTAAAAGAAAATAAATTAAAGAGGCCACACACAGCCCCCTTGTAGATAGTGCCACACACAGCCCGCTTCCCCCCTAGTAGATAGCGCCACACTGTGAACAGACCGGTGAGCAGTAGCCTACCGCTACCACTCTCCGCTCTGCCTGGTGTGACTTACCGGAGAAGCCGAGGAGGTCATGCGGCGCAGGCAGCGGCGGAGTTCTTTCTGACTAGGGTTGGTGACAGCCAGGGCCGGCCTTCGCTTGGATGGCACCCTGTGCGGGACTCTCCATTGCCGCCCCCTACACAAACCAAAAATTAACCACATATATGGACACGCTGGAACATATATACTGTACATACATAAAGACAGATATTTAGACATACAGGCAAATATACATACACACATCAGGAATATATACAAACAGGTAAATATATAGACGTACAAACACATATATATATACACACACACACACACACACACACACACACACACACACACACACACACAGATAAATACACAGACAGGAACATATACAAATACATAATCGGCACAAATATACAAGCACAAAGACACATTCACAAACAGACCCATATATACCCACACAGGCACATATGTACACAGCACAGATAATGTAGTAGATGTAACCTGCAGTCCTATGTAACACCACAGATAACACAGTGATAACTCTCTGAGTATTGATAATGTAGTTGTGTCCACTGCAGTCCTATGTAACACTACAGATAACACATGTGCTAAATTACAATCTCAGCTCTGCTACACAGTACAGATAATGTAGTAGATGTTACCTGCGGTCCTATGTAACACTACAGATAGCACCAGGGGCGTAACTAGGAAAGACTGGGCCCCATAGCAAACTTTTGACTGGGGCCCCCCTCCCCTGGGTGTCACACAACCCCCCCCCCCTTGTAGATAGTGCCTTTTTTACAGCTCTCCCCTGTAGATATCTACAAAGGAGGCTGTATGGCGTTATCTACAGAGGGGGCTGTATGGCGTTATCTACAGGGGGGCTGTATGGCGTTATCTACAGGGGGGGGCTGTATGGCGTTCCCTACAGGGGGGGCTGTATGGCGTTCCCTGCAGGGGGGAGGCTGTATGGCGTTCTCTACAGGGGGGCTGTATGGCGTTCTCTACAGGGGGGGGCTGTATGGCGTTCCCTACAGGGGGGGCAGTATGGCGTTCGCTGCAGGGGGGCTGCATGGCGTTCCCTACAGGGGGGGCCTGTATGGCGTTCTCTACAGGTGGGCTGTATGGCGTTCTCTACAGGGGGGTCTGTATGGCGTTCTCTACAGGGGGGGCTGTATGGCGTTATCTACAGGGGGGTCTGTATGGCGTTCTCTACAGGGGGCTGTATGGCGTTCTATACAGGGGGGTCTGTATGGCGTTATCTACAGGGGGGGCTGTATGGCGTTATCTACAGGGGGGCTGTATGGCGTTATCTACAGGGGGGTCTGTATGGTGTTATCTACAGGGGGGGGCTGTATGGTGTTCCCTGCAGGGGGGGCTGTATGGTGTTCCCTGCAGGGAGGGCTGTATGGCGTTATCTACAGGGGGGCTATATGGCGTTATCTACAGAGGCGTTATCTACCCCCTTGTAGAGAACGCCATACAGCCCCCCTGTAGAGAACGCCATACAGCCCCCCCCCCTGTAGGGAACGCCATACAGCGTCCCCCCTCCCCAAAAAATCCGACCTACAGTGTGTCCTACAAAAGACATGTATCCCCTCTCCACAGGATAGGGGATACATGTGTGATCGCTGGCAGCGATAGGGAGAACGGGGGACCGAAAGTCCCCTGAAGTTCTCCATGACTAACCTCTGACTTCCGGCGTCTGCGCAGCTCAATAAAAATGAAAGGAGCGCTGGTCACGCATGCGCACAAGCGCGACCGGCGCTCCATTCATTTCTACGGAGCTGCCGACACAGACCCCGGAAGTCCGATGTTTCTCATGGAGAACTTCAGGGGACTTTCAGTCCCCCGTTCTCCCTATCAATGCCAGCGATCACACATGTATCCCTTATCCTGTGGAGATCCTGTGGATAGGGGATACATGTCTTTTGTTTAATGGCAGAGTGGGGAGATACCTCCCTGCTCTGCCGTAGTGTTCAGTGGCGTCGCGCTGTAGCAGCCATAGCGGCTGCTAGCGGAGCCTCCGGCCATGGTGGGGGTCCGTGCCGGCGGGCGACACGGGCCCCCTCATGCCGCGGGCACCGTAGCAGCCGCTACGGCTGCTACGGCGGTAGTTACGCCACTGGATAGCACACTGATAACTCTCTGAGTACTGATAATGTAGTTGTGTCCCCTGCAGTCCTATGTAAAACCACAGATAACACATTGTGCTAAATTACAATCTCAGCTCTGCTACACAGTACAGATAATGTAGTAGATATAAGAGACAAACACATGCAGAGACACAGACAGACAGAGACACACGCACACAGACAGACAGACAGAGACACACGCACACAGACAGACAGACACAGACACAGACACAGACAGACACAGACAGACAGACACACACTCACTCACTCACCATGTCTCCTTGCTGACAGGTGAGGACGGGCTGTGGGCGGAGCTTCCTCTCTGCTTCTCGGCAGAGCACAGAGCACGGAGCACAGAGTAGAGGCAGATGCAGGGAGGCTGCAGCACGGGAGTGGACCTGTCCCCTGACCTGAGTTCATCTGACCTCATGTCACTGACGTGAGGTCAGGTGACAGGTCAGGTGACTGGACTGGTCCACTCCATGGCTGTCACAGACCCCAGTCAGAACTCCCTATATTTCCTGGCTCTTCCTAAGCTGCTGCAGGTGTCTGACATATGGGGCGCCTGTCAGCAGAGATCAGCTGCTCTTCGGCGCCCCCCCTTCCCTTGCGCCTGGGGCACATGCCCCGCCTGCCCCCCCTAGCTACGCCCCTGCAGAAGGATAACATAAGGCTTAAGTGACCTTGTTTATTGTAGGTACATTGTATTAATCTTCTACTTCTCATTCGTCTCATTCATTTTAAATTCATATTTCATAGAGAATAATTTAAATGCGTTTATTTTATAAATATAAATTTATAAATATTTCATGAATAACCTACTGGTGTATTGATCTACAGACCTATACCATGTTTTCTAAACCTTGAGGATATGTTCACACGCTAAACAAAAAAAGGCTGTTAAATACGGAGCTGTTTTCAATGGAAAACAGCCTGTGATTTTCAACCGTTTTTGAAACCACAAACGTTTTTGGGGCGCTTTTTGGAGCAGTTTTTCTATTGACACAATGATTTGTATGCAACATTTTTACAAACGGGCGAGTAAAAAAACGCCCCAGTGGAACGAAACACAGTTTTTCCCATTGAAATTAATGGGCAGATGTTTGGAGGCGTTCAGCTTCCATATTTTCCCGGCATTTACGGCCTGAAAAAAGGGCTGAAAATAACCCATGTGATCATACCCTAATAAGCCCTGTTCTTTAATTTATATTACATTTTTATTGTAGAAAAATCTGTCACACTTGCAAAAACACTCTTTTGTGATAAATTGTGATATATTGTTATTTAGTGTACTCACCACAAACAAATCAGCAAACACTCAAATTTGAATAAGAATGTTTTGTCAAGGTTTTAGTTTTTAGGATTAATATACCATAATGATAAAGATATAAAACATATAATAAACATGGACATATGGGGAGTTTTACAAATACTGGCAGGAATGCTCAGAAAAAACTTCAGCGGCCTAGACAAGAAGGAAAGATTTTTATTCTTTATAATGCCGTAACACCAGTAAACTGTTTCAATTACACTAGTAAATTTACCCCATTGTGTTCCAAATCCATATACTGTAGTTCCTTTCCCCTGGGACTTTGTTAGAGACATAAGCAGTGTTTTTGCTTGGTATACATGTAAGATGTCCATGACAGGACAGACTGTAGTTTATATAGATTGATGTGGCTGCTAAATTTGAAAACCACTCCACGTGGTATTGTAATTCGTTCACTAAATAGATAGAGAGAGATAGATAGATAGATAGATAGATAGATAGATAGATAGATAGATAGATAGATAGATAGATAGATAGATAGATAGATAGATAGATGTAGAAAAAAAGAAGAGCAGCACATATAAATGCAAAGTATGAGTAGTTGTGTGTGCGACATGGCCGCCGACGCAAAACAGAGAGGCAACAAAGTCAAATCCAACTTACGCCGTACTCCGAATTTGAGGAGCAAGGAAAAAACTTAGTGGTAAATATTTCTTCTAAACCACTTACTGAATTTCAAATTAATGTTTTGAATAAGGGCCTCACTTTTTGTCCTAATGAAAAAACAAATTGGTTTGAAATAGAAACAGACTTACATAATTTTTTCCGTAATATCAAGCTGAAAGCCTGGTTTTCTGATTGTCAGGTGACTAATAGGGTTAACAATACTGATTTGACACTGAAACAATTTGGTTTATTTAACAGAAGTAATTTTTCACCTCCCATTAACACACCTGCGATTGAGGCATTCATGATAGCGGTACAAATGATATAGAAAGATTGAGGGATAATCATAACTTGGATAGATCCAAACATCCGAACATTAGGCATGACGAGTTACAGGCACCTACAGAACTTATCCATGACAGCGACCTGATTGTCAAATCCGCCAATAAGGGGGGGCAGTCGTTTTCATGGATAAAAGTATGTATGTGTCTGAGATAAGATGCCAATTAGGAGAAACAAAAGTATACAGGCGGCTCTCACATGATTTGATATAGCTCGTAAAATCAAGCTAATATTAGATGAAGCTAAGGCATCTGGATTGATTGACAGCGAATTATTTGCAAATTTAACAGTTAACCATCCGGTGACACCTGTGATCTATACCTTGCCAAAAGTGCATAAGTCATTAAGTAATCCCCCTGGACGACCTATAGTTGCAGGGTGTGACTCTGTTTTGAGTCATTTAGCTATTTTCTTGGATAAGGCACTTAGATCCTTTGCAGTAGATGCTTCTTCGTATATGCGAGATACAGCTGATTTTTTACTTAAACTACAGGATATAGATCTGAGAGGTGAGAGAGAGATATATCTTGTATCATTTGATGGCATAAGCCTCTATACATCTATTGATCATGAAAGGGGGATGTTGGCGGTTGCAAAAAAATTACAAGGTTCTAATTTTTCCATGGAAAGTTGTGCGTTTCTAATGAATTTATTGCAGATTGTGTTGACCTGTAACTATTTCCTTTTTGAGGATGATTTCTTTATGCAGAAGCGTGGCACAGCCATGGGCAGAAATGTTGCGCCCACCTACGCGAACATTTTCATGAATGTGTTGGAGGAGGAACACGTCTATGTATCCCACCACTTGGACTAGTTCTTAAATGGCGGAGATACATAGATGACATATTTCTAGTGTGGAAGGGAGATCTTTCTGAATTGAATAAATTCCATACTTTTCTAAATCGAATTGATCCTGATTTGGGTTTAACCATGGAATGCTCAAAGGAGCTTATACATTTCTTGGATGTTGAAGTTAGCTTTGTTAACCAGACTATCATAACCAGTTTGTCTATAAAATAAACAGATAAGAATAATCTAGTACGATTTGAAAGTAATCTTTCTTGACCGATGATTAGATATCTGCCCTACAGTCAATTCCTTAGAGTTAGGAAAATTGTTAATAGGGAAGAATTATTGGATGGTAAGTTTGAGACCCTGACCAAAAAATTTAGAGATAGAGGATACCCTATGTCCTTAATACAGAATCATCAACAAAAAGTGAAGAATCAGACACGTGAAGTCCTATTACAGAATACACCAAAAGGGGACAACAAAATTCAGAGAATACCTTTTCTTTCGACTTATAGTGATTTGAGTCAGCCAATATCCTCTATTATTTGGAGACATTGGCCAATGTTGGGGGGTTGTCTACAAAAAGTGACAGAATTTAAAGCTCCTCCATTATTCTCCTACCGCCGATCCCATAATTTGGGAGATAAACTTGTGAGAGCAGATTTGGGCCCAACACGGAAAGGGTCCCAGACTTATCTTGCCCCCATCAACAAAGGATGTTATCCATGTTTAAATTGCATCAATTGTCCCCTTATGATTAAGGGTAAATCCTTTTTACATCCAAAAACGAATGATGTTTATTGGATTAACCATCGTCTATCATGTAATACAGATTATGTAATCTATCTGCTGCAATGTCCCTGTGATTTATGGTACGTGGGTGAGACCATGTTAGATCTGAGAATAAGAATAAACCAGCATCGGTACACAATACGTAAGAAACGGTTAGATCTACCAGTCTCCAAGCACTTTACGGATATGACACATACGGTGAAACAATTGTGATTCCATGTTATAGATATGGTCCCTCCGTTGAGATGGGGAGGGGACAGAACACGTTTGCTTAAAAAGAAGGAATTGGAGTGGATACATCGGTTAAAAACGCTTAAACCAAATGGCCTTCATATAGAGTTTAAAATGGGTGGTGTTATATGAGTGGGTTAGCTTGCCCTATGTCTTACTGTATTGGAATGGTTAACTCCTTCTAGTGTAGGTTAGATTGAACAATGTCTGTTTTACTCTTTGAATGTTTTTAAGATCCGATTTATTAATATAAATTTTCTCTTGTTTTTTCTGTAGGTATAGAATTCAAAGAACTGTGTACCCATTACGATCTAGATGGAAAACCTACTGTACAGAGTCCCTTATACACACAGTTGCCGTATTTTTATTTGTTGTAACAATATATAATGTAACCATGTTCCTAAACAACCATTACTTCAATCTTGATTAATAGAAATATAGCAATAAAAATACAAGGAAATTTAGTGGTAATAGTCTGGTAATGTTAGTGGGAATGACTGCGGTACTTGAACAGATTTCTCTTCATTGGGCTGGCATGCACAAACCGACTGTGCTATCAGCAGACTCGTTTAGTGGAGGTGTCAAGTCATTGAGGAGTTTGAATTCCCCTATAGGAGGAGTCAGTGGGTCACGAGAGGGACTCTAGTGGAAATAGGAACTTTTTCCTCCCAAACATTCTAACTTGTTAAGAGTAAATAAATCCAAGACCATTCTGCTCTTTAGGTCTTTGAATAATTTGATCCAGATAGGCACATTGTTAATAATAAAATAAATATAGTGGGAGATTATGGCTGACATGCCATGCACTAACATGGCGATAACTGCCTCAGACTGCATCACAGAAAAGATTGATGTCTAATTTATTCACTGCACTTGTGAGTCATGGTTACCTTGATTACCACATGAGTCATTGCAACATGTGCATAGACATGCCTAGTTGTTCTGACTAGACGCCATAGATCAGGGGCGTAGCTAGGGGGGGCATGTTCCCCGGGCGCAACCTGGAGGATACAGATAGGGGGGCGCCGAAGAGCAGCGTATGTGGGACACCTGCAGCAGCTTAGGAAGAGCCAGGACATTACGGCGTTCTGACTGGGGTCTTTGACGGCCAGGGAGTGGACCAGTCCAGTCACCTGACCTCACGTCAGTGATATGAGGTCAGATGACTCAGGTCAGGGGACAGGTCCACTCCCATGCTGCAGCCTCCCTGCATCTGCCTGTGCTCTGTGCTCTGTCGAGAAGCAGAGAGGAAGCTCCGCCCACACACAGTCCGTCCTGACCTGTCAGCAAGGATACATGGTGAGTGTCTGTGTGTATATATATAATATGTGTGTGTGTGTGTGTGTGTGTGTGTGTCTGTCTGTGTCTCTGCATGTGTTTGTCTCTTACATCTACTACATTATCTGTACTCAGAGAGTTATCTCTGTGTTATCTGTGGTGTTACATAGGACTGCAGGTAACATCTACTACATTATCTGTACTCGGAGAGATATGACTGTGTTATCTGTGGTGTTACATAAGACTGCAGGGAACATCTACTACATTATCTGTACTGTGTGCTAAATTACAATCTCAGCTCTGCTACACAGTACAGATAATGTAGTAGATGTTACCTGCAGTCCTATGTAACACCACAGATAACACAGTGATAACTCTCTGAGTACAGATAATGTAGTAGTGTTACCTGCAGTCCTATGTAACACCACAGATAACACAATGATAACTCTCTAAATACATATAGTAGTGTTACCTGCAGTCCTATGTAACACCACAGATAACACAGTGATAACTCTGATTACAGATAATGTAGTAGCTGTTGCCTGCAGTCCTATGTAACACCACAGATAACACATTGTGCTAAATTACAATCTCAGCTCTGCTACAATGTGTTATCTGCGGTGTTACATAGGACTGCAGGCAACAGCTACTACATTATCTGTACTCAGAGAGTTATCACTGTGTTATCTGTGGTGTTACATAGGACTGCAGGTAACACTACTATCTGTATTTAGAGAGTTATCACTGTGTTATCTGTGTTGTTACATAGGACTGCAGGTAACACTACTATCTGTATTTAGAGAGTTATCACTGTGTTATCTGTGGTCTTACATAGGACTGCAGGTAACACTACTATTTGTATTTAGAGAGTTATCACTGTGTTATCTGTGGTGTTACATAGGACTGCAGGTAACATCTACTACATTATCTGTGCTGTGTACATATGTGCCTGTGTGCGTATATATGGGTCTGTTTGTGAATGTGTCTTTGTGCTTGTATATTTGTGCCTTTTATGTATTTGTATATGTTCCTCTCTGTATATTTATCTGCCGGTGTGTGTGCGTATATGTGTCTGTATGTCTATATATTTACCTGTATGTATATATTCCAGAATGTGTGTATGTATAATTGCCTGTATGTCTAAATATCTATCTTTATGTATGTACAGTATATATGTTCCAGAGTGTCCATATATGTGGTTAATTTTTGGTTTGTGTAGGGGGCGGCAATAGAGAGTCCCGCACAGGGCGCCATCAAACCTAAGGCCGGCCCTGGCTGTCACCAACCCTAGTCAGAAGGAACTCCGCCGCTGCCTGCGCCGCATAACCTCCTCGGCTCCTCCGGTAAGTCACACCAGGCAGAGCAGAGAGTGGTAGCGGTACGCTACTTCTCACCGGTCTGTTCACAGTGTGGCGCTATGTACAAGGGGGGGGAGTGTGGCGCTATTTAAAAGGGGTGGGAGTGTGGCGCTATTTACAAGGGGGGGGAGTGTGGCGCTATATACAAAGGGGCAGCGGGCTGTGTGTGGCACTATCTACAAGGGGGGCTGTGTGTGGCACTATTTACAAGGGGGGCTGTGTGTGGCACTATTTACAAGGGGGGCTGTGTGTGGCACTATCTACTGGGGGCTGTGTGTGGCCTCTTTAATTTATTTTCTGTTAATTTATTTTTATGTTAATTACATTATAGAACTACATCGCTTGTAAAATGTAGAAATGCTTTTATACTCAAGTTACATTAAAAAAATTGTGAACAAAAAATTACATTTCATTGATTGGTAGGGAAAGAAAACATGGCGAGGGGGAAGGAGATGTCGGGAAATAAGTGGGGGGGGGCGCCAATCTGAATCTTTGCCCCGGGTGCAGGAGAACCTAGCTACGCCTCTGCCATAGATGGCATGGTAATATGAGACACATTGTCCAGCTGGGAACTCTGAGTGGTAGGTTCTTAATATGAAACACATGTATATTGTTATAATGTAATAAACTGATCATGTATATGAAATGTGTTATCACTGGCGCTGTATATGTTTTTAACATTTTTTTCAACTGCACTTGACACTTTATTTAACCATTGTTTTGTGGTTATATTTTAATCTTTGGAATATTGGATTAATTCCATCTTAATATGAATATTTTACTTAACTATCACAATCATGTAATCACATGTCATGCTGTATTTAAAACTGCTATTCACATTGTTTGTTATGCTTGAGAAAGGCCCATGTGGGCTGAAACGTTGCACTGACGTATGGGTGAATAAACCTTTTTTTCACTGAATTGGAACCTGTGTTGTGCTGCCTATTTGTTTGGAAATAGATTTAGAAAAAATACAAAAACACAAATGATGAACATAATAACAACAATACAACATTAACCCCTTTAGGATACAGCCTGTTTTGGCCTTCTGGACACAGATGATTTTTTCAAATCTGACATGTGTCACTTAATGTGGTAATAACTCCGGAATGCTTTTGCCTATCCAAGCGATTCTGAGATTGTTTTCTAGTGACATATTGTACTTTATTTTAGTGAAAAAATTTGGTCGATAAATTCAATATTTATTTGTGATTGCATTTTTCTAAATTTAAATGTATTTGCTTGTAAAACAGATATTAATGCCACATAAAGTAGGTACCAGTTAACATCCCCCATATGTCTACTTTATGTTTGCATCGTTTTATTTTTCTAGGATGTTACAAGGCTTAGAACTTTAGCAGCAATTTCTCATATTTTCAAAAAAATGTCAATAGGCCATTTTTTCAGGGACCAGTTCAGTTCTGAAGTGGCTTGAGGGCCTTCTATATTAGAAAGTCCCCATAAAACACCCCATTTTGAAAACTGCACCCCTCAAGATATTCAAAACCACATTCAGAAAATATTTTAACCCTTTAGGCGTTTCACAGGCAAAGTAGTGGTGAAATTTACAATTTCATTTTTTTTGCCGAAATTCATTAGTAATAAAAAAAAAAATCTGCAACACAGAAGGTTTTAACAGAGCAATGCATCTCAATGTTTATTGCCCAGATTCTGAAGTTTTTAGAAATATCCAACATGTGGCCTTAGTGTCCTAATGGACTGAAACACAGGCCTCAGAAGCAAAGGAGCACCTAGAGGATTTTGGGGCCACCTTTTTTAGGAATATATTTTAGGCACCATTTCAGGTTTGAAGAGGTCTTGTGTAACCTAAACAGTCGAAACCCCCCAAAAGTGACCCCATTTTGGAAACTACACCCCTCAAGGCACTTTTATAGGGGTATAGTTAGCATTTTGACCCCACAGGTTTTTTTGCAGAATTTAGTGGAATTAGTCTGTGAAGATGATAATCACCTATTTTTCTGTGGAGACATAGAATTTTTCATTTTTACAAGGAATAAAGAAGAAAAAGCACACCAACATTTGTAAAGTAATTTCTCCCGATTACGGCAATACCCCATATGTGGTCATAAACTGATGTTTGGACCCACAGCAGGGCTCAGGAGGGAAGGAGCACATTTGGATTTTTAGATTTTGCTGCGGCATTCACCGTGCGGAAAAAATAACATTATAGTTTGATAGTTTGCGACGTTACGAACATGGTGATACCAAATATGTGTACTTTTTTTTAACGTTTTCATTTTTTCCCTATAATAAATGACTTATTATAGGAAAACAAAAACTTTTATTTTTACACTTTTCTAAAACATTTTTATTAAATTTTTTTTACTTGTTACACTTTATTTTTTTTACCTGCAGCTCTGATCGCTGCTATAATACATTACACTACCTAGGTAGTATAATGTATTCCAACTGTCAGTGTGATGTCACAGTCACTCTGACAGTAAGTCTACGAGGACCAGTCAGAGGCTGGTCCTCATAGACTTCCTTACATGGCAGATCCGAAGGCCGTTGCCTGGCCTCTGAATGCCATTACAAGCATCAGCAGCCCCCACAATTGCATGGGGGCTGCTGATGTGCTACAAACCCCCTAAATGTGGTGATCGCAAACGAGCACCACATTTATCGGGTTAATCGCCAAAATCAGCGGCGATGAGCCGCTGATCGGCAACACTGGAGTGTCATCTGTTGGGGACAGCTGATCTCCCAGTTCCTGATGCACGCCTTGTCACCGACAGTGTGCATCGGGGACGACACTGTGACTTGCTGTCACTCTGGCAGGAAGCCTATCAGGACCAGCCGAAGGTTGGTCCTGATGGGCTTCCGACCATGGCAGACACGGAAGCCATTGTTTAGCTTCCGTTTGCCATGCTAACTACCGGGGTCTGCCGATATGCTAGAAACCACTAAAATTTGGCGATTGCAACCGATCGCCGAATTTAAGGGGTTAATTCGCGGAAATCAGCGGCAAAGAGTGGAGTGTCAGCTGTCGGCGACAGCTGAACTTGCGGTTCCCGGTGAACACTGTCGCCGACAGTGTGCACCGGAAACAAGTCAGTAACTGTACTTCCTCCCGCAACGACGTACAGTTACTTACTCATGCGGGTAGGGGTTATTACACAAACCCTCTATTCCATCATGCCCGTTAAAACAATAAATATACACAATTTAACTCTTTAATGCTGACCTGTTATAAATTGTAATCCCCGTAGGGCATAAAAGATTGTCTAAATCTTTCCCTTCTGTAACAAAATTGTAGGAGTCGATGACTAAAACAACTTTTGTCATTGATTAAAATATTATGCAATGGATGTGACTCTGCAAGAATAATTGCACTAATCTTTCCCAATATTCTTCAAATATATACCTCATCAAATAACGGCACACTACTACACATGATTGATCTTCCCTTTTTAATGACCTTATTTAACTTATTCTTCTCAGCGTCCCTGATATTACCCCCCCCCCCCAAAGACTGCACCATAAGAAAGAATACTCGCCACCACAGAGTTATAAAACATTACCATCATTTTGTTACACACATTAAAAGAGCACAAATAACATAGAAAATACAACCTGCTCATTTCCTTTTTGTACACCTTTTCTGTGTTCTCAATCCAATCAAAATTTTGATCTAAATATACACCAAAATATTTATACGATATAATCTTTTCCACCTCCTGATCAAAAATAGACACTGGCACCACTGTCTATGCTTTTCTACGTACGTCGATAACCATTCCTTTATTTTTCCCTATCTTCAGGTCTAACACACTCTCCAAACTCCAATTAACAAAATCAGATATTAAATCCCTATATTCTTTTTCACAGCCCTCCTTTACCGCACCATAATTACAGTATCATCAGAATACTTCTGTAGATGACAGCTTTCTGACTGATACCTAAAATTTGCCGTATATAACTCAAATAAAAACGGCGACAGCACACTCCGGTGGGGTGCCCCAATATCACTGATTTCCATCCGCGAAGTGCATGCTACACTCGCACATACTGTAGTCAAATATCCAATTTGACACTCCACAGTTAATACGCATTGTCTCAATTTTTTTTTCATTCGGTCACGTCTTGCTAAAATAAAAGCGCTAGAAATATCAAAAAACATGACTCTAAGTATTACCCCATTTCATTCCAACAAAGAGTACGCCCTATGTAACAAATATAAAACCGCGTCCTCCACACCAATTCTTGGTTTATATGCAAACTGCAGAGGATCCTCATAGTTTACCACAGACAATTTAAGGTACCCTAACATCAGCCTTTCAAATGTCTTGATAATTTGCAAAGTCAGAACTACCGGTCTATAATCGCTCACTAGCAACGGTTTTGCGACTTTAGGAATTGGCACTATACAAGATGTTTTCCACATCTTTACCGCCACATAATTACAGTACCATCAGAATACTTCTGTAGATGACAGCTTTCTGACTGATACCTAAAATCTGCCGTTTATAACGCAAATAAAAATGGTGACAGCACAGTCCCGTGGGTTGCCCCAATATCACTGATTTCCATCCCCGAAGTGCATGCTCCACTCGCACATAGTGTAGTCAAATATCCAATTTGACACTCCACAATTAAAACCAGATGAGAGTGGTAGGTACCTATGACAATAGGCATAAAGAAATCAGGACTATTTTTCAAAAATTCTGGGATATATTAAACGCGGACAATGATCTTAACAAAGTGGTTGCATCCTACCCGCTTATTAATTTTAGAAGAGGTAGGTACACCAAAGATCGATTGGTTCACAGTCACTTTGATGAGGGTTCACCACTTATAGGCTGGCTGCTGAACATCCCAGTGGGTACCTTCAAATGTGGATCATGTAGGCCATGTAAACATATTGTTAAAAATAATACCTTTTGAAGTGCGACCACAGGACAGGTTTTCGCAAATAGGGAATTTGGAAATTGTAAGTCCGAAGGTGTGGTATACATGACAACCTGTACTTGGCCACAAAAGTTTGTGGGAAAAACAATCCGGGAATTCAGGAGAAGAGTTTGGACCATATTGGTAATATCCGACGAAAGGAAGATACATGTCTGGGAAGGCATATGCGTGAGGTACACGATAACGGAGAGGAAGAGATTGCATTTCAAATCATAGAGGTCATAAGACCATCCGGTCGAGGAGGAGATGTGGATAAAATTTTACTCCAGAAGGAATGTAGATGGATATACAGACTCCATACTTTGAGTCCTGAGGGAATTAATGACTATATGTCATTCACTAGTTTTATATGAATATATGAAACAATAAAGTCCCTTTGTAAAACTATCCAATGGATCCGTTTAATATCTATATAACATCACAATGGGACTGTTAGCAACTATGGACCTCATACATAAAACTGGAGGTAACTATGGACCTCATACATATATATCGGATGCACTGTTCCAGTCCATAGACCTCCAACTGTTGGGATGGAGCATTTATGTAAAAGCTTGTCTTTCTCCTTGAAAAATTAGAGATATGGAAATCTTTTTGTCCTACCTACGTAATTTCTTTATTATACAGCTGTAAATTTTGTCCACTATATTCGAGTGGATATCTATTTAAATATGTCAAAAAAAATTAATCTGGCATGTAAACACACATATATTGGTTGTCCTTTTTAATTAACAAGTAAACCTGTACACACAAAAAAAAATCAATTGCATCCCTCTTTAACCCCTTCCCGACATTTGACGTACATGTACGTCATGGAAAGTACTGACTTCCCGCATCTTGCCGTACATGTACGTCAAACGTTTGGCACCGGCTCAGAAGCTGAGCCGGTCCCATCATCACCGGATCTCAGCTGTATCTTACAGCTGACATCCGACTGTAACGGCGGGGACCGAAATTAGCTTCGATCCCCGCCATTAACCCCTTAAGTGCAGCGCTCAAACGCGATCGCTGCACTTAAGGTGTTTGCAGCTCATCGGAACCCCAGTAATGAAATTGCCGGGGTTCCGGTGGCTGCAATGGCAACCGGAGGCCTAATACTGGCCTCCCGGTCTGCCTAGCACCGAAGCCGGTCAAGATCCGCCCGGCGGCGGAGCCTGATCGGCTTCCGTAGCTGCCGGCAAGATGGCGCCGGGTCAGGAGCTGATCCGGCGTCATCAGCGGTGGAAGTCAGCTGTACTGTACAGCTGACATCCACCTGTAACGGCAGGAACCGGAGCTAGCTCCGATCCCTGCCATTAACCCCTTCGATTCAGCAATCGAAAGCGATTGCTGCATCGTAGCGGTTACAAGCAGATCGCCAGCCCTGACAGGCAATCGGGACTGGCGACTGCTGTTATGGCAACAGGAGACACAATGGTCTCCTGCTCTGCCATTACGGAAGCCGATTTAGGCCCCGCCGGGAGGCGAAGCCTAAACGGCTTGCTGTCAGTGAATGACTGACAGATCTAATACATTGCACTACATAGGTAGTGCAATGTATTAGAAAAAAAAAAATCTGACCGTTGGACCTTCAAGTCCCCTAGTGGGACTTGAGAAAAAGTGTAAAAAAAGTATAAAAAAGTGTAAAAAAAAGTGCAAAAAATAAAAGTTTGAAAACAATAAAAGTTTCAAGTAATCAAATAACACACAATCCCCCTTTTACTCTTATCAAGTCCTTTATTATTGAAAAATAATAATAAACCATATGTATTTGGTATCGCCACGACCGTAACGACCGGAGGTATCAAAATATTATATTATTTATTGCACGCGGTGAACAGCGTAAAAAAAACCCGTAAAAAACGTTACCAGAGTTTCTGTTTTTTAGTCACTTTGCCCTACAAATATTACAATAAAAAGTGATCAAAAAGTCGCACGTATCCAAAAATGGTACCTATAAAAACTATAGCTCGTCCCGCAAAAAACAAGCCCTCATACAACTCCGTCGACAAAAAAATTAAAACGTTATGGTTCTCACAACTTGGCGACAGAAAAAATACATTCTTTTTACAAAAGTAATTTTATTGTGCAAAAAGTTGTAAAACATAAAAAAGTTCTATAAATGAGGTATCGCCGGAATCGTACTGACCCGCAGAATAAAGGTAACATGTAGTTTATAATGCGTGGTGAACTCTGTATAAAAAAAAACCAAAAAAAGCTGTGCCAGAATTGCGTTTTTTGGTTTACCTGGCATCCCAAAAAATAGGATAAAAGGTGATCAAAAAGTCACATGTACCCCAAAATGGTACCAATAATAACTACAGCTCGTCCCGCAACAAACCAGCCCTCATACCGCTACGTCTATGAAAAATAAAATTAGTTATGGCTCCAATAAGTCAGGAAATAAAAAAAGATGCAGTTGTGCCCGAGGAGAACATTTCTTCTGTTTCAAGAGGCGATTTATCAAGGACCTAAAATTAGGGAACCAGGAAGGGAGGGCCCAATCATATCCGATGGAAGCGACGGTGCCCGTATTATACCAGGATAATACTTTCCCAGCAAAATTCCCCAAACTACAAAGGCGCGGAGTGTGGACCAAAAGGGGGATAAGAAATGACACCATTTATCAGTGCGACACCGGCCTGTGCAGAAAGGATTGCTTCACAGCGTAACACACATCTATGGATTATTTTTATTTTTTTATACCACCTGACTATGCCCCTTATATACTCCGCCCCGCTTACATGTACCCCCACATTATAAAACACCAGCAATACTCAAACAAATATAGTACCAAGCAAAATCCGCTCTCCAAAAGCCAAATGGTGCTCCCTCGGCCCTGAACCCTACAGCGTGCCCAAACAGCAGTTTCCTTCAACATATATGGCACCGTCATACCCGTGAGAACCCTTTTAACAATTTTTGTGGTGTGTGTCTCCAGCGTCATAAGCTGGGCATGACATATTTGCCACTGAATGGCATATCTAGGGAAAAATATAAATTTTTAATTTGCACCATCCGCAGCGCATTCATTTATGGAAAAGACCTGTGGGGTGAAAATGCTCACTACACCCCTTAATAAATGCCTTGAGGGGTGCAGTTCCATAATGGGGTCACTTATCAGGGGTTTCTTTTTATTATTTCACATCTGAGCCTCTGCAGTTGTGAACCAATACTTTGTAAATCGCCAAATTAGGCCTCCACTCCGCATGGTACTCTTCACTTCTGAGCCCTGTCATATGTCCAGACAAAAGATTAGGGCCACATGTAGGGTGTTTCTAAAACCGGGAAACACCGCATAATAATTAGAGAGCTGTCTTGTTATGGTGGCACAAGCCGGGCACCACATATTGGCATATCTATGGAAAAAAATCCCATTTTCACTCTGCAACATTGAGCGCACACTAATTTCTACAAAACACCTGCAGGGTTAAAATGCTTACTACACCCCTTGGTAAATGCATTGAGGGGTGTAGTTTACAAAATGGGGTCACTTCTGGGGGGTTTCCACTGTTTTGGGCCCACAGGTGCCCAGAAACCAATCCAGCAACATCTGCACTCCAAATGGCGGTCCTTCCCTTCTGAGCCCTGCCGTTTGCCCAAACAGCAGTTTATGACCACATATGGGGTATTGCCGTACTCGGGAGAAATAGCTTTACAAATGTTGGGTTCTTTTTTTCCTTTATTTGTTGAGAAAATGAAAAAATTTGCGCTAAAGCTACGTCTTATTGAAGAAAAAGGACTGTTTTTATTTTCACTGCCTAATTCTAATAAATTCTATGAAACATCTGTGGGGTCAAAATGCTCACTACACCCCTAGATGCATTCTTCAAGAGGTGTAGTTTCCTAAATGGAGTCCCTTTTTGGGCGTTTTCATTGTTTTGTCCCCTCAGGGGCTTTGCAAATGTGACCTGGCCTCCGCAAATCATTCCTGCTAAATGTGATCTCAAAAAGTCAAATAGTGCTCTTTCCCTTCTAAGCCCTGCCGTGTGTCCAAACAGCCGTTTATTACCACATGTGGGGTATTGTTTTACTCGGGAGAAATTGCTTTACAAATTTTGTGGTGCTTTTTCTCCTTTAGTCCTTCTGGAAATGAGAAAAAATTAGCTAAACCTACATTTTCTTTGAAAAAATGTAGATTATTATTTTCAGGGCCTACTTCCAATAATTTCTGCAAAAAAACTGTGGTGTCAAATCGCTCACTATACCCCTAGATAATTTCCTCAATGGGTGTTGTTTCCAAAATGGGGTCACTTGTGGGGGGTTTCCACTGTTTTGTCCCCTCAGGGGCTTTGTAAATGTAACATGGCCTCCGCAAACCATTCCTGCTAAATTTGAGTTCCAAAAGCCAAATGGCGCTCTTTCCCTTCTCAGCCTCGCCGTGTGTCCAAACAGCCGTTTATTACCACATGTGGGGTACTGTTTTACTCGGGAGAAATTTCTTTACAAATTTTATGGTGATTTTTCTCCTTTAGTCCTTGTGGAAATGAAAAAAAATTAGCTAAACCTACATTTTATTTGAAAAAATGTAGATTTTCATTTTCACAGCCTACTTGCAAAAATTTCTGCAAAAAACCTGTGGGGTCAAAATGCTCACTATACCCCTAGATAATTTCCTCAAGGGGTATAGTTTCCAAAATGGGGTCACTTGTTTGGGGTTTTCACTGTTTTGTCCCCTCAGGGGCTTTGTAAATGTGACATGGCCTCCGCAAACCATTCCTGCTAAATGTGAACTCCAAAAGCCAAATGGCGCTCTTTCCCTTCTCAGCCACGCCGTGTCTCCAAACAACCGTTTATTACCACATGTGAGGTATTGTTTTACTCGGGAGAAATTGCTTTACAAATTTTGCGGTGCTTTTTCTCCTTTAGTCCTTGTGGAAATGAGAAAAAAAATCGCTAAACCTACATTTTCTTTGAAGAAATGTTGATTTTAATTTTCACGGCCTACTTCCAATAATTTCTGTAAAAAACCTGTGCGGTGAAAATGCTCACTACACCCCTAGATAATTTCCTTGAGGTGTCTAGTTTCCCAGATGGGGTCACTTTTGGGGGATTTTGACTGTTTTGGCACCGCAAGAGCCCTTCAAACCTGACATGGTGCCTAAAATATATTCTAACAAAAATAAGGCCCCAAAATCCACTAGGTGCTCCTTTGCTTCTGAGGCCGGTGTTTCAGTCCAGTAGCACGCTACGGCCACATGTGGGATATTTCCTAAAACTGCAAAAACTGGGCAACAAATATTGAGTTGCATTTCTCTGGTAAAACCTTCTGTGTTATAAAAAAAATTGTATTAAAAATGTATTTCTGCAGAAAAATATGAAATTTGTAAATTTCACCTCTACTTTGCTTTAATTCCTGTGAAATGTTTAAAGGGTTAAGACATTTTCTAAATGCTGTTTTGAATACTTTGAGGGGTGAAGTTTTTAAAATGGGGTGACTTTTTTGGGGTTTCTAATATATAAGGCCCTCAAAACCACTTCACAACTGAACTGGCCCCTGTAAAAATAGCCTTTTGAAATTTTCTTGAAAATGTGAGAAATTGCTGCTAAAGTTCTAAGCCTTGTGAGGTCATAGAAAAATAAAAGGATGTTCAAAAAACGATGCCAATCTAAAGTAGACATATGGGGGATGTTAATTAGCAACAATTTTGTGTATTATAACTGCCTGTCTTACAAGCAGATACATTTAAATTGAGAAAAATGCTAATTTTTGCAATTTTTCGCTAAATTTTGGTGTTTTTCACAATTAAATACTGAACATATCGAGCAAATTTTGCCAGTAACATAAAGTCCAATGTGTCACGAGAAAACAATCTCAGAATCGCTTGGATAGGTGAAAGCATTCCGGAGTTATTACCACATAAAGTGACACATGTCAGATTTGAAAAATGAGGCTCTGTCAGGAAGGTCAAAAGTGGCTAAAGAGGGAAGGGGTTAAATGTACAGAAATGTTGAGAATATAGGCAAGGTTTATTGATACCTGGAACGACGTTGTATGTCTTGAGATGGCCCCGCCCCCAGCCCTTACGTGGAGGGAGGAGATGGAATCATTTGCACTGCTTTCAGTGCAACTCGTCAATCCAATAGTTTCCCTACACGTCATTCTGGAGAAGCCGGTCTAGCCGACTGATAATTGGACAAAACGGACGAGCCCCCCTCACGGGGGAGAGACATACTTAATATGCTGAGCCTTATGATTGGCTGAGATATGTTAAGAGGGGTGGACACTTTGCTTTTTAAGATGGGGTGTTCTGCCGCCAACTGTGGCCAGCAAACTGGACCCCACGTTAGGCATGAATCGATGCCTCTATTACATTGTGCGCTAAACTATCAGCAAGATTAAAATCTGCAGGCCCCTGAAGAATTTCGGCAGATATTAATAAGTAATGAAACTCGTAGAGCTGACATTTGGAGGCCGAAAGATATATGAGCTCTAATTAGGGCTATTATTTAGTAGCCACATTACTAATCGTGCTCCAGTAAACACTGAGCTGACTGACCCTTATGTAGTGCAGCAATCTAGGACTGTATGAGCTGCACGAGCATCTCAGTGTGTTAGATGAAGGGCAGTATACAGGGAACAACATCCCTGACTACACTAGCAACATAATCGGAGCAGAGGAAAGGGGCAACTATCCCCACTTGGATCATTGCCTATATAGATTAGGACTCTAGGTTGGAGATAAAATAATAATAAAAATAACAAAATTTCTATAAAAAACTAAAAATATATAAAAATATAGTATTACATCTAAATAAACTAGAGTAATAAGAGTCATAGAGCATATACCATTTTAGTCTACCAATTTATTGTTACCGATAGTGTCAATGTAAGTGTGAGGGCACTAGTAGAAAATGTTTTTACATCTGCATCATTAATAATATATGCAGATACAATTCTTGAGCTGAACACATATAGCTACAAGGTTATCTGAAATAACTTTATATTCCTATGGGTTAAAAAATCAGTGAGTAATCCACAATTAATATGCATTCTCTAAATTATTTTTTTTTCATTTGTTCAGGTCTTATTAAATTAATAGCACTAGAAAAATAAAAAAACATGAATCTAAGTATCACCCTATTCAATTTAAAAAAAAGACTATGCCTTTCAAATGTCTTCATAATGTGCGAAGTCAGAAGTACCAGTTTATAATCGCTCACTAGCAACGGTTTTGCGACCTTAGGAATCAGCACTATACAAGACGTTTTCCACACCTTCAGCACTTTTTCTTTAAATAAACTCCAATTAAATAAATCTACTAACTTTCCACATAATGCATCAGCACAAGTTCTTAGTACCTTGGTATTGATTAATACCTTGGTACTGATTTTATCTGGGCCTGGTGCATTCTTCACATTTAATTTTTTAACTGCTCCCTCACAGGCTCTGATGTTACCCTAAAAACCCTTGCAATACTGCCCTCCTCATCCATTGTATGTTCTATATCCTTCTCATATGCCCCCTCCTCGGCTTCCCCCTTTATTTCTCTAACATTTGAAAATCTATTAAAATACTCGTTCAATTCAGTCACAAGACCTTCATTCATCTCCACCGCCCTCTGTCGTTCCTTCATCCCCGTTATAGCTTTCATTCCTGACCAAACATCCCTCACATTATTTTTTGATAATTTGTGTTCCAATTTTATTTTATACACCTCCTTACTTTCTCTAATTTTACGCCGCAGTTCACCTTGCACTATTTTAATCGCCTCAGCATTCCGTTTTCTTTGGGCTTTTTTCTTTCTCCTCAACAACCCTTTAAGATTCTTTCCTACCCACAGTTTGTTGTTTCCAAAAACTTCACCTGCACCTCAGGTACAATCAAGTCTGTGCAAAAGTTAATATAATCAGTTACACATTCCGTAACTTCATTTATATCACATCCATCTACCCCTACTCCAAAAACCCCCCAATCTGTTACGTCAAAACAAGCATTCAGCCGTTCCTCATTTTCTTTAGTCCATTTCCTCACCAATTTAAATTCCACCGGTTTCGATTTAACCTTGGGGCAATATACAGAATTACATAATACCAAGTTATGGTCCGAACGACACAACGGCGGTAGTATATCGATACTATAAGCATTCCTCACATTGGCATACAATAAATCCAACGTTTTATCTCTTCTCGTTGCACTATCCACATACTAAGTAACGTTTGGCAATACCCCACCCAATATCAACACTTCAATGTATCTTTTACACAGCAAGATGACCAGGATGACACCATTTATAATTAATGTATAGTACTACTCCGCCTCCTTTTTTATTCCCTGTACTCTCAAAATCTCTATCCGCTCTATTAACTTTATACTCGGGAACAGTAATGCTTGCATCTGTGATCACACCGTGCAGCCACGTCTCTGTAAAGGCCAAAATACAACACCCCCTAACATCATGGCAACAAGCTCATCCATTTTATTGACCTAACATTACCCATTAACATAGATGGAACCATAGCTTTATACCTCCTTCTTTTTTCTCTTACTTTACGGCCTGCCCTGCAAGCCCTAAAGGGCCGCCACACATCCCTAGAAACCTTCCCTAATTTAGTTATAGATTTAGGCATATCACTTCGCATCCGCAGTAGTTCACTCCTAGAATATTTAATCACAACAATACTAACCCCGTTAACAGCAGCAGAACTATTAGTAAAAAATTGCACTACAAGTATAAAAACAGCATACGGCTTCTCGTTTGTTCCTCTATAATACTGATATATAGCATATAGACTTAACTGCACACAGCTAAAACACACATACTGCAACACAAGACTGCATTACAGAAGTCGAGAACAGAGGTGTCAATCACAGTGCAGCCCCACCCACATTTAGTTGTTTACATTGTAAACTTTAGGGTAAATATAGCTGTGACCATGGGCAGTATATAGGGGGAAGTGAGTGGGGAAGCATTCCTAAACACAACTTAGCCATTGTATATGTAACTGGAAGGACTGTATGCTGTAACACGGTGACCAGAGGATTACACACTCACCAATGTTCTTGGGAGGTGATTACCTTTGTCATGTGACCAGATAGTGTTAAAACAAGAGTGACAGATATTAAACCTGGAGAAGGATTCTACATGTTGTTAAACATCGATAACTAAGGTAATCCTTTTAGTTAAAAAATAAAAAAATAAAAGTTGCCAGGGTGTGTTTCTTTAGGCAACGCAGCTCTGTGACTATAGTATAGAAAAGGAAGTAGTTCTATGTTGCTAAACTAACCAAACAGTCCCTATTTTTTATATTATTCTGATTATAAGGAACATTTTTAGTGATTGGAATCTATAAATATTACTTTTTGGTAAATAATATAATTTATTTAACCCTAGATTTAATCTGAATATGTGTCAATTCAAATCATTTATTTTTATTCATATTAACTGTATTATATGAACTCCAGTTAGTGTATTTTTTCTTTACATTTATTTTCATGTGTCTTATTATGATAGACATTTTTTCAATACAATTTCAAAATAACTCTTTATTCTACAAAAGCTATTCATAGAATAGGACCGATTGTCCTAAACTGACTGATCTTATCAAATATACTATAGGACACAAAGAATAGAAGATATTGCCCAAGCTGTTGATTTATTATTCTTTTTATGCATTGCTATTTTCAGAAAATATTTCTCATACCCTATCAGTACACTATCTGCAAAATAATGGATTTCTAACACCAAGGAAACAAATGATTGGTTTGTCATTATTTGACTTTGCTGATGACCTGCAAACACATTATTGATCTTCTTAGAAATACACAATGATGTGAATGGCAGCCTATAATCTGTTGTTTGGCCTGAAGGTTAAAGGAGACCCATAAGATGAAAATTAAAAAAAAGCATTTTAACATACATTAAAATGTCTTAATTTTGTGCTGAAATATAATTTGGTAAAAATACAGGTGTAAAGCCTGAAGCTAAACACTAGAGAGATTCTGATGACATTTTCTATTCAGATTTCTGAGGAATATAGGATTGTCATGGAGACATGCTAACACATATTTATATATTTTAAAATAGAGCTCAAAATTTGACTTTTCATTGTAAATCTTATAGACATCTTGATTCTAAGGCATATGTACGTCATAGAGGGAGGACCATCTCTCGGAATCACCCTGTATTGGGTGAGATCTGCTTACAAAGAGCATCTCCCACCGTGCAGGACTAGCCCTGGCCATGTATTGGGTGCCCATTCATTTGAGTGGTCATCATGTATTAAACATTTTTCCTGCAGTGGTTGCAACTCCTCAATGCTATACCAGATGTTTGCCAGAGATTTTATAAGCCGAACCAGTTCCATTTAAATGGGTGTGATAACACTAGGTCATTACAGGTGGACACAATTTTGGCATTTACATAAATAGAGTATTCTATAGTGCAAATAGTACAGCTAAGTGAACATATATGGTTTTGGACTTAACACTTGAATAAATGACCTTACAAAAAAAAAATAATAGTAATTTCTGACTCACAAAGTCACAACTAAAACAACACTTCACATTTAAGGGCATTTTCATTTTGAAGTTCATGATTTATGACTGCAATTTTGCAACTGACTTCAGAATTAGATTACATACCGATGGTATAAAACATATTAATAAATATTGATAAAGTCATTTTGTACACTTGACGTCTCAACCTGACAACTTTTGTACTACAGAGTTATGGTATAGATGTGATACCCAGCCAACATTTTATTAATCTGGGTGCAGACAACAGTATCAATATGTATATTGCAGAATCTCTGCTGAACAACTGATATATGTCATTGAGTATTAGAAGGCAATGAATGCTACTCTTACAGATTTTCGAACTGTTCAGCAATGATTCAATAAACTTCGGGCATGAAAAGAAGAGAGAATACGTAGCATCATTGTGCAGTGCATTGATTTTAGATGAATGGATGGCTGCGGGCTGTAGGTAGAATTACTTCCAGCTTGCTTGTCGAGGGTAAATTTGGAAGATCTAGTAGGTTTAAATAGAAAGAACTGTAATTTTCAAAAATAAAGTATATATATTAAAAAAAAAAGTATATATAAAATATGAATGTGGGGTTTGTTCTAAACAAAAATGTCACCTATAACATTCTTGAGCGTATAGTCAAACAATGAATATAAAAGGGCTTTTACCAAAGAAGACTTCACTGGATATAGTACTGCAATGAAAACAAGATTATCCAGAGATAAAAGTGGTTGTCCTCATGTTATTTGTTAGTAGAATTATAATTTAATTATAGAGAATGTAATAATGGAATAACACTTGTAACACTGACTCTTTGTCAAGCATTTGAACAGATAAATTAAACAATCACATCCATGCTATGTAAAGTGATGCATAATAGGCAAAGCATGCACAACTGTGTTAAAGAACCACTTTGCATCTACTTCCTACTATGCATTATTTTAATAAATTAAATGTTAGATTTTTATTCAATTTACTATCATTTTAGTTTATTTTTCATCCAACTCATTGGTAAATATACCATACTTCAATGAAGCATGACCAATAGTAGATGAATATTGGATATAGTAGAGAGTGTGGAACAGAAGCAGGTACAGTAATAAGAGCAAAGAGCCATGTACAATTTTCATGTAGACAAATTGTTACGGTCCTGGGATATGTGGACCCACTGACTTGCTCCGCCGTAGCCAAACAACAGTCTATATAAAGTCTATTCAAAGTCTTTAGCACAAGAGTACCTGTAAGAGTCCAGACTGACACGAGGCGTAGCACAGGTTTTGGCACGGATGGTGCTTGACGTGGCAGATGGGACACCAGATGTGGCAGATGGGACACAAGACGTGGCAGAAGGGACACCAGACGTGGCAGATGACGTCAGACTTAGCAGATGACGCCAGATGTGGCAGATGATGCCAGATGTGGTGGATGACACAGACGTGGTGGATGATACGAGACATGGCAGATTACGCGTGAGCTGGCCATGACCGTAGCCGTTACACAAACTCTGTCCATATGCCCTATTATGGTATATGATGCAAGCAAGAAAAGAAACACAGAAGAATGAATGAATGAATGAGCACACCCTATCTCATGATAATAGTATGAATGTTATTGTATGAAATGCATAATTCCACAGACAATTAAAAACATTAAAAAACCAACGTGATCTTAGAATCCATAACAAATCAGATTGGATCACTGCAGTACATACACATAATAGGGTACACAATGTATAAAGGGTCAAGGAATAACAAAAATACACTTACTCCGATCAATAGGCAATCTACCAAAATATACCCGATTATTTGTAGTAAAGACACAGACAACTCCTAGTGCAGCTTCATTAGCTCACCCCTGTGGAAGATGCATCTAGGTTTTGTAAGAAATATATAAAGGACAAGACATGTGGTGGACTAAATGAAATATCTCCAGAATGATGGATAATTAAAAAAAAGAAGGTAATTACTGAAATTTATATTATCACATAAGGGACTATTTAAACATAGATCTTTGAGAGGGGGAAATTCCTTCCTGAAAAAGCAAAGTTTAAGAAGTGTACCATATCCTCTAACTTCCACAACTGATGAAATGATATGATGTTAGATGTTTGATTGACTGCTCTTCATTCGTGTTGACTTAGGAGACTGCAGACTAGGAGCTGTTAGCAAAAAAGAAGGTGTTTGACAATTTTAGGAAATTCAGCAATGTATTTAAAATCACAATATCTAGAACTAAAATAAGAACCAGAGCTGATTGAAACTGCCAAACTAATCACCAGCTGTGGAATCTGACATTTTTAGGACAGCTTTGCGCCTCATGCACCCACAGACCAGCAACCCAGAGGCTGTACAGCGGCACACGTGTGCAGCCCTATGGTGGTCTATTGCGTGCCTTATGTTGGAAATATTCTCCCCAAGAATCAATGCTTCGAGCCGAGAATAGCTCCTTAATACAGCATGCCATGATTTTTTTTCCGTCTAAAAAGCTACGGAGGTAAATAGTGGAATATGCACCACTATGGCTGCCTTTTTATCGCTCCACACATCGCCATAATATGGCCATGTGTGTGAGGCTATACTTGCAGAGAAATATAAATGCTTAAATGCATTCATGTAAATTAGAACTAAATCAGTCATCTTTCCTACAGCCACCCCGAGGGTTCTCTTCTACCACTATACACTACTTACATGATTTTATTTTGGAATACTTTGAGGTTTTTTAAATTTAGTAAGCAAGATTATAAAACATTACTGCTAAAGGGTATAAACAAACACAGTGGTAGTAGTAGTTGTAGTGGTGGTGTTGTGGCAGAAGGCTGCACAACTTCTGAACCACTAAAGTCCACATAAAAAGTCAAGATTGACATGGAGACCTACTATGGATTCTAATCACATTCTACCTTAATGTGCGGGGGCATACACATACCAATAGTGTTTAAAGGGTCTTTTTTTCTGGTCATATTGAGACCAATTATAGAAAATATATACATCACAGACACATTCTTAGTTACCTGCTGGTAAATACAAATGTAGTTACTAATGAGGAAACTATAGAGTAACCGGACACTACTGCTACAACTATTTACTTCACTCAGATCAGATGATGTCATATAGTGCAATATATCATATAAATAATAATGGCTAAAATGTATAAACATGTTCTGTGTTGTATGTTGGGATCACTTCACTAGTATATTTTAGCTCTCCTCGTAGAGAAATCTGAAGGACACAATCTACATGAGAAAATACTATACTATTTACATTATATATAAAATGTTCTCTCATAGACAAATGGGTCTGGACTGGATATTACCTGACACATACGGATACTTTTTAGTTGCTAGGTAACACGGTCATGATTCTATGAGCGTCTGGTCAGGAAATGAACAAGTAGAGAAAATTACCAGATGATCATAAACAATATAAATAATGAAACTTTTCCAAAGGCAAACTCAACATCTTCATTCATTTGTGTACATTTCACATCAAATGTCCATTCATGTCCCCTGAAGCTGTTTAAATGTTACCTATATGACCATATTCATCGTACAGTTGAATACAGATATATATTCTGATGAGATCAGAAGCAGTTTTCATTGTATTTTCACATTTGGTAAACTATGTATTAGCAATAGAAATATGTTAATGAAAATAGTAGGTGGTAATCCACTTCCAGTACTTGTATTTGTGCTGTGTGATATCATCCAGTGTAACAGAATAGGGATCTTTTGTTCACACTGGTCTCATGGCTTTAGTTTTTACAGGATCCATGACATATATGACAGATCCATAATGATCCATTAGGATATGTTTATTGACTTATAATTAGTCCATTAGTGTTCTATCAGTCATACACAGTTTGCTAAGGCTATATTCACACTTATGTCATGGCTTCCGTTCACAAATAAAGCCATGCGGCTCTGTTGGATCCTTCGTAGGAGAGATACCACTGGTCCCTAACAGTGGTGTTTTTCATTGTTATAGGAAGAATAACGCTGCATGACGGAACGACTGAGGCACCAAACTGCACAATCTTTGGAACTGTAAGCTCAGGTCCATCCAGCAGCCATATGATTTGTTTTTCTTACATTTTTGTCATTTCTAAAATTTTTAGAGCGTTGGAGATATAATTGCTACCCTACATTATTTATTGTGTTTCAGATAAACTAATCCTCAAAATTGAAGGGAACGTATCATCAGAAAATGACAGATTATTTTAATCAGATTTTTATTATTATTATTATTATTATTATTATTATTTTTATTATAAATATATAACACTGCTGGAGACTCAGATAATGCTGGGTAGTAACACTATATACAAAGATAAGGTTCTGAATACATCTTCCCTGTCTCTGTCTGGTCTCTGCGGGAGAGCGCTGTACCCCATCTCTCTCTGGAGTCTGTAATAACTTATGATATTTCTATGTCTTTTTATGTCTATTCAACTCAGTTGCCATAAAGAATACACACCCTGCTGTACTTTAAATACAGACAATACAGGAAATAAGTGTGTATCGCCAGTATGTACCCTCAGGAAAGATTTTCAAAATAAATAGTTACAATTTCTGATTAAATCTAATTAATGAAACTAAAATAAAATACATGAGACTTTCCCTTTAAATATTAAACTGGTAATATCTGTAACTGCTTACGTTCATTGTAGATTTCACATTTTTCCTTGCTTTACTAAATCTGCGCTGTGGCAATTTTAATACTGTCCAAAAATCTTGATGCTCCTGCTTTTTGTGGCCATCTAAGTTCTCATTGAATAAAAGGTGCAAATCAAAAACTGCATGGATATGGTTGAAGTCTAAATTACCTCAATTTACATAAAAAAAAGTTTCTGACGTAAATTCTAGTAAGGCCTGATTTACACGAGCGTGTGCGTTTTGCGCACGCAAAAAACGCGCCGCTTTGCGTGCGCAAAAGGCACTTAACAGCTGCGTGTGTCATCAGTTTATGATGCGCGGCTGCGAGATTTTCTCGCAGCCGCCATCATTTTGACACTCCGTTTGGATGTTTGTAAACAGAAAAGCACGTGGTGCTTTTCTGTTTACATTCAGAGAATGACAGCTGTTGCGCGAACCACGCAGTTCGCATGGAAGTGCTTCCGTGCGACCTGCGTGGTTTTCACGCACCCATTGACTTCAATGGGTGCGTGATGCTCAAAAAACGCAGAAATATAGAACATGTCGTGAGTTTTACGCAGCGGACTCACGCTGCGCAAAACTCACGGACTGTCTGCACTGCCCCATAGCCTAATATAGGTGCGTATGACACGCGTGAAAAGCACGCGCGTCGCACGCGCGTATATTACGCTCGTCTAAATGATGCCTAAGTTTGATGGGCCACGCAAGGCCGCGCCCCCTTTCACTGAGCCCCGTTAATTTTTGGGAAAAGTACCACGGGCAGTTTAAAGGCTATGTCAACCTTTGAAAGGCATATTTTTGAAAAAAAGGTCAATTAGTGTGATTGTTGCAACTTTATAAATAGTTTTTATTAAAAATTATTTTTACTTTTTAAGATACAGCTGCTTTGTATTTAGCTGCATCATTCGCTAAATCCTGTTCCCGTCAGGCCCACGAGACTGACGGGTTCTGTCAAAGCAGCTCCTGCGTGTCTCTGACATGCAGGATCCACCTGTAATCTATCACATCTAAGTTCACAATTTAAATGGTGATAGATTACAGGTGGATCCCTGCTGACACTGAACCCGTCAGGTAGAGAATACAAAGCATCTTTATCTTAAAAAGTAAAAATAATTTTATTAATAAAAACTATTTAGAAAGTTGCACCATCACACTGATTGACCTTTTTTATAAAAAATAAAAACGCCTTTTCAAAGGTTTACATGTAGCCGTCTTTATCATGACCTTTAACACATTAAATAGACAGTGGCAAGATCCTTTACCTTAACTTTTCAATGGCTTTTGTTGTGTGATATCACACTGCAGCAAATTATCAGTCAAGATAAAGATGGCTACATTTGTACATAACCTTTAATGCACCAAAAGTTAACAAATGTTTTGCATAAATAACAACTTTAAAGAAAAGACATAAAACTGGTGTAGAAAAGTTAATAAATCCCCCAATAGACTTTTTATTCTAAGGGCCAGTTCACACTGAGTTTTTTTTACACATTTTTTGATGCGGAAACCGCGTCGGAAAATGCCTCCCAGTAATCTCAATGAGAGGCAGAGGCGTTTTATTACCACGAGCGGAAAAAACGGCTCGCGGGAAAAAGAAGGAACATGCCCTATCTTCGGCGTTTACGTCTCTGACCTTCCATTGACATCAATGGGAGGCAGATAAAGCGTATATTGTGGCGTTCTATGCCCGTGGTGATCAATGGCCGTGGGTGAAAAACGCAGCGAAAAAACGGTGTGCAGGCAGAGGAAAATCTGCCTCAAAATTCCAAACGGAATTTTGAGGCAGATTTTCCTCCTGCAAAAAACTCAGTGTGTACCCAGCCTAATAAAGACACAATCATCACAATGTTGTTTCATAATTAGGAATTGCTATAAATTGAACTTATTTCCTGCTCACCTCATTTAATTAATACTTTGCATATTACAGAACATTTATATGCAGAAAAGCTATTGTAGATCCAAATAGATAATGTGATTTGTGAAGACCACATAAATAAACATTAGAATATGATGTTTCCACAAGTATTATTTAAATTTCCATTGATGTGTAATAAAAGATAATAAAGAAATTAAGAAAATAAATAAATAAACTATTATCTTGTTTGTGCAATGTCACTCAAAGGAAATATAGCACCTATAAGTATATGTATAAATGAACAATTTCTACTGTAAGTGTGTATCTCATGGCGATTTTAAGTTCATAAATCTGGTCTAAGAGCACAGCCCCTAGCAAGCAATATATCAAGGACTTAATATATCAGATATGCCAGTTGTCTGACAATGCAATGTCAAATACAGAATTAGTCTCACCTGGAGCAGTATTGACCTGAGTTTTCTACATTAAATATCTCATTCTATAGCTGCGATTACTTTTTTTAAAATATATATATATATATAACGTGGAGATAACAGATGAACATTCTTTTCTATGTATCACCTCTGACATTTATTGTTTTCATGAGCATTTGGAAAACTTTGCTGTCAAACAACACTATATCTACTACAACTGTTAAAAGTAAAGCCTCTGAACATAGTCGTAAAAGGATAGACTTATATTACAAGACACAACTTTCTTTCTGTAATTGCTTACTTTCTCCCTTGTAGTTGTCTAGGAAAATATTAGTTAGACTGTCCAAAGTAAAGAGAAGATTTTGTCTACTTACTGTAAGTCATTTAGTGCTCCATTATTTTCTAACTAATCTATATCTTTTTCTAGTGTACCACTTCTGACTATTACTGGGGGAGGACAAGTACAGAGTGTAGTAAATAGAGATCATAACTTTTCTTTACTGAAATCATAAGCAAAAAAGGAAATCAAGCACATAATACCATAAAGGAAGGGTAAGTCAAATCTAATATACGGTAAGTGCACTTTTCTAGCAAACACCACAATTGCTCTGGTACCATTCTGGGCTTGATGGTCTCAAATAGACCCTTTTCAGTATTTTCTTCCAATATGCAGTACATAGGATCTGTTCACATCCGCATCATTGTTTCCATTTATAAAGGAAGCCAACGCAGTGCCGGGTCTGTCGTATTGACTAATTATGTGTTCTGTCGTGGTGTCTGTCATTTTAATGAAAAGACTAGTGCTGCATGCAGTGCTATTCTTCTTATTTTTCACTGGTAATTTTTGGTCACTATTTTTGTACTCTTTTGTTTAATTATGTTTGACTATAGGTATTTAGGTACTCATAGTCTTAACAAAATTATTTTTAACCTCTTGAGTTAATTAATGTATTCTTAGAAAGCCATAGTCTCAAAAAATATATTAACAAAAAAACAAAAGCGGGGAATCATAAACTTAGTGTAAGTTTATATGCAGGAGAATTTCTTGGAGACAGCCTTTTTATATATAACAGCTTTTGCAGTCTTTTAGAGTGTTTTGTCACATTCTCCATGAACTGTTCCTGCCTATTCCATGTTTCTCTCTGGCAGTGTGCTAGGGGAAGGCTATGCCCTATCAAACCTGTCAGCAACAGCATGACTTTTTTTTATAGTTAGCTACACATTTCAATGCAGAGGAATTCCCTCAAACATCATATGCTGCATGGTATACAATTTTTTTCTAACATAGGAGCTTATGGGTGATGTATGTAACTGTATTGAGCAACTATTGATGCAACTGATATGAGCTTTACATTCGGCAGACACGTCAGAAGATTTTCCGTGGACATGCACCGAAGGTAAAGAAAAAACAAAATGGGAGCAGTGCCTTAGTTACTTGCAATCCATGCAGAATTAAATCTTGAACGGTGAGAAAGAATTACTTAATTTTATGTTACTGTTATTTTCATATTAAGTAGTACTACAATCAGGGACGGATTATAATAAGGGAAATATTGGCAAGTGCCCAGGGCCCAAGTTTGTAAAGGGGGCCCAACAACACTATAATTGTATCTGTGTCTATAGGACATTAGTTCCTTGCCCTGCCATTCAGCGCTTTTCAAGGAGGCTCTATGGGGGGCACTATGTATGTATAATTAGAGGTGCAGTGTGTGGCACCATTAGAATTTTGTCTATGTTTATAGGTGTTTATTGGTGCGGAAATGTTTGAAAAGTGAGGAGCTGAAAACATCTGAGCGGCAAACCGCAGAAATGGGCCGTAGCTGGGAGTAGTCATCATAGAGGTCTGTACCGGATGGAGAAGAAAAGAGAAAAAGAATGACTAGAATCTGAGAAGACGTCACCTGTGAGTCAGTCAATGTAAATATTCTGCCTCTAACCAGTACTGTAGTCACTGTATGATCTGTAGCGAGATGATGGATGGTATGATTATTTTTTTTAAAACAACTCCCAGAATATCCTGATCATTGTTCTGGCCATGCTGGGAGCTGTAGTTTTGCAGGGGTTACACTGTATTTGTGATGTTAGTGTATTTACGTACTGAGCTTTGCTCTGGTGCTGTATGTATGTACTGAGCTTGATTCTGGTTCTGTATTTATGTACTGGGCTTGGTTCTGGTGCTGTATTTATGTGATGACCTTAGTACTGGTGCTGTATGTATTTACTGAGCTTTGTTCTGGTGCTGTATTTATGTACTGAGTTTGGTTCTGCTTCTGTATTTATTTACTGAGCTTTGTCCTGGTGCTGTATTTATGTACTGAGCTATGTCCTGGTGCTGTATATATGTACTGATATTGATTTTGTTGTTGTATAAATGTACAGAGTTTTGTTCTGGTGCAGTATTTATGTACTGAGCTTGCTACTGGTGCTATATATATGTACTGAGCTTAGTTTTGGTGCTGTATATATATGTACTGAGCTTTGTTCTGGTGCAATATTTATGTACTGAGGTTTGTTCTGGTGCTGCATTTATGTATTCAGCCTGATTCTTGTGCTGTATATATTTACCTTATCATAAATATATAAGGTAAATGTAGATTTAAACAACAGATATTTGTTCTCTAAGGTTATATTCACGCACAGTAGATTTTTCCCCGAAAACTACAAATAAGTTAAAGGGGTTGTCCGGGAATGCATTTTATTTCAATTTTAACTTAATTAGTCATATTTAATAACATTTCTAATATAGTGTCTGCTTACCTGTGCTAGTGTTACCGTGTTTTCCGATTTGCCATCACGTGACCGCACCCAGGGTACATTTTTTATTTCCTGTGAGGTACCGTGTCTTTGCTCAGCCAGCACTTCCGGCTGAGAAAAGCACGGCGTGTCATCAACTACATTTACAGGCAGTGGGCCGGGCGGATGTTTCATGAGCTCTTCTGAGCTCCGCCTCCTCTGGTCCCGCCGCTTGTAGACCTAGTTGATGACGCGCCGTGTCTTTACACAGCAGGAAGTGCTGGCTGAGCAAAGACACGGAGCGTCATCAATCATAGTACACGTCCCTTCCTCCTCCTGTCTCGTTGTCCACGCCTCCTCCTTCTTCACTCTTGGTGCTCCCGCACTGAAGTGCATGTGAGAAGGAGGAGCGGAATCCCTAATCCATTTCCGAAGCTGTGGTCGGGGATTACGCTCCAGGAGAAGTCCATGACCTTTCCTGAAGCAGTCCACTACTCCTGAAACCAAATCCCCGGACACAGTGGCTGGAGATTCCTCTCAAGGTGAAGTCCCTGCCTTCACTGTCCATATATGGACACAGTGAAGTCAGGGACTTCTGAAGGGAATCGCCACTGCTGTGGCCGGGGATTCCGATCCAGGAGAATTCCCTCACTTCACTGTCCATATATGGACAGTGAAGTGAGGGACTTCTCCTGGAGCCGTCCCCTACAGGAAGGGGGGTGACTATGTACAAGGGGGCTGTGTGGCATTACCTACAGAAGGGCTGTGTGGCAATACCTACTGGGGGGGCCGTGTGGCATTACCTACAGGGGGGCCGTGTGGCATTATCTACAGAGGAGGCAAGTGGCATTACCTACAGGGGGGCCATGCGGCATTGCTTACAGGGGGCCGTGCGGCATTGCTTACAAGGTGGCTGTGTGGCATTACCTGCAGGGGTGCTGTGTGGCATTACCTACAGGGGGGCTGTGTGGCACTACCTACAGGGGGCCATGTGACATTGCCTACAGGGGAGCTGTGTGGCACTACCTACAGGGTGGCTGTGTGGCATTACCTACAGTGGGGCTGTGTGGCATTACCTACAGGGGGGCCGTGTGGTATTACCTACAGGGGGGCCATGTGGCATTACCTACAAGGTGGCTGTGCGCCATTACCTGCAGGGGGGCTGTGTGGCATTACCTACAGGGAGGCTGTGTGGCACTACTTACAGGGGGGCTTTGTGGCACTACCTACACGGGGGGTGTAGCATTACCTAGAGGGGGGCTGTGTGGCATTGCTTACAGGGGAGCTGTGTGGCACTACCTACAAGGGGGTCTGTGTGGCATTACCTAGAGGGGGCTGTGTGTGGCAGTATGTACAGAAGGTAGTGTGTGGCATTATCTACAGAGGGCAGTGTGTGGCAGTATGTACAGTGGGCAGTGTGTGGCAGAAAACGTACATCATATGTACGTGATACCATGGATGTTTTGAAACAAATTGAAGGTATCACTTTGGAACGCAGTACTTTTCTGGCTAGCTTGGATGTAGAGGCATTGTATTCCTCCATTCCACACAAACTTGGCTGTGAAGCGGTAGAGTACTTCTTGAGATCTAGAGGTACTCAATTTGTGGCTCATAACCAGCTAGTTCTGCAGTTATTACATTTTGTACTGGAGAAAAATGTATTTATCTTTGAAGACAGGATTTTTCACCAGCAATGTGGTACTGCAATGGGAAGTCCAACTGCTCCCACCTATGCAAATTTATTTCTTGGCTGGTGGGAGGAGACAATTGTTTTTGGGGAGAGTTTTTCCAAGTGGACTTCGTCAATAGGGATCTGGATCAGATATATTGATGACGTGCTGCTGTTCTGGAATTCAACAGTGGAAGAATTCAATAGTTTTGTGGCTGCCCTTAACCAGAACGATCTAGGGCTCAGGTTCACATGTGAAATCAACAATCAGGAACTGACTTTCTTAGACCTTAAAATTATAAAAACATCAGAGGGTACAATTCGTACTCAAGTACATCGTAAGGAAACAGCAACCAATAGTTTCCTGCAATGGAACAGTTGTCATCCTTATCCCCTTAAATGTGGTATTCCCAAGGGTCAGTTCATGAGAGTACGCCGGAATTGTAGCTCCATGGACGACTTCGAGAGACAGGCACAGGAACTTACAACCAGATTGAAGGATAGAGGTTTCCCTAAGGGAGTAATCAGAAAGGCCTATGTGGGAGCGAGAGATGCGGACAGGCAGAGTCTTCTTGTTCCTAGACAACGAAGGGAAGAGAGAGTTACGGAACTTATAGGCACTTATGATTCTAAACAATGTGAAATTATGCAGATCCTGAAGAGGTATTGGCGTATTCTTAGTAGTGATGCAGATTTGATAGATCAGATTACGCAATGGCCTTCAGTCACATTCCGGAGAGGGAAAAACATCAGGGACAGAGTTATGCATAGTTGTTTTGACCCCATTGCACCTAAAGGAACATGGCTGGACAGACAAATACCAGGCACACACAGATGTGGTAGGTGCAAGGCTTGTGATTTTATTCAAGAAGGTGACAAGTTTAGGAGTGTCGTTACGCAATTGGAATATGAAATCCGTGATTTTGTTAATTGTAAAACAGCAGGGGTGGTATATCTGATAACATGTCCATGTCCACTGAATTATGTGGGAAAAACGGTGCGGCAGTTTCGGCGCCGGATCAGAGAACATGTTGGCGACATTGCGAATTCTAGAGATACTCCTATATTCAAACATGTACACGCTATACATCAGGGTCGTGCAGAATGTCTTAAATTTCAAGCAATTGAACTCATTAGGCCTCCCAAACGGGGAGGTGACTGGGATAACCTTATACTGCGAAAGGAAGCCCAGTGGATCTATAGATTGGCGTGCACACAACCAGGCGGTTTAAATGAGCAGACAAACTATGCATGTTTTATTTGAACCTTCATTTAAACATGCATTTCCATGGCCAGTTATCCCTTCAGGATAGCAAGAGATCCACATGGTCGTTATGACAGGTGGTCTCTTAGTTATCAATGATCATCATGTGGGTAGTCTGGCTATTGTTCCTTATTCAGTAGGTGTTCCAATGACACCCTATAGTGGGGTAGACATTCATTTATCTACACAATATGTATTATCAGTGTAGTTGTTTTATCAATGGCAGTCCAGTTGCGGATTTTGAGCTGATCCACAACACTTACCCAAACTCTTAAATATCGATGTGCTCCTCCTTTTGCAGTGGTGAGTTCCCGGCAGCATGGGCGACTTGATTGTGGCCTCGACTGCACCTGCGCGTTCGGCTTTTGATGCGGTCGATGTTGGTTCCTGGCTGTCAGCTGATGGCCGGGAGTCACATGGACAGGTGTCACGAATTCGATTGGTGAGTGTGACTGGCTGATTCGATTGGCGGTGCCGTGGACAGGGGGAGGAGTCAGATGCTTTAAATAACTCAGAGTCCCAGAATGAAGCATGCCGCTGACATCTATGCGAGCATGCTTCCGTGGAGTACAGCAGAATACCTGCTGCTGAACTAAATATCGCTGGCATCCCGGCCAGAGTGACCAAGCTGCAGACCCCTGAGGATGAGTATTGAAACGCGTAGGGTCGGTTGTGAATAGGAATTTTTTAGCATTGGGAACACTAGCATTGTTTGTATACATTAACACTAGGAGCTTCCGGTGCGGTTATCACGGACTCTAGTGTGAATTAGGGTCAAGACTATTGTTATGCCCATTTTTAAAATGCTGATTCCGTATTGATATTCTTGTTGAACACTGAGCTATAGTAGGTTAACAATTGAATTAGAACTCAGAGTTTATTATTTAATACGTTTTTATACACACGGTGGGGCTTTTTCACAGTGGTGATTGTACCCCTGTTTTTAGAGAGTTATAAATAAATGTTATATTTTACTCATATATCACATCAGTGAATCCCGCAGAAAATGTACAAATTATATTGAAACGGACCAAAACCGCCGTTTTTATCGGCCGACACTCGGACCCTGTCGTGTGAATAGAGCCTAAAGTTAGTGGATGACGCGCCGTGACTCTACACAGTCGGAAGTGCTGTCTTAGCAAAGACATGGAGCGTCATCAATCATAGCGCACTCCTCCTATCTCGTCGTCCACACCTCCTCCTCCCTCACTCTAGGATTTTCTGTGCTGCCTGGCCGCCTTTCTCCTCTAACACGCCCCCTCCAATGCCTATGTGTGTGTATGTATGTATGTATGTATGTATGTATGCATGTATGTATGTATATATACACACACACACACACACACACACACTCACACATACATATATATATATATATATATATAAACATATCACTAACAGGATGCGCTTATATTGCTTGATATGTGTGTGTGTGTGTGTGTGTGTGTGTGTGTGTGTGTGTGTGTGTGTGTGTGTATATATATATATATATATATACTTTTGTCTTTTTTGACACAAAAGTATTTAACATTTCATACATTTATAGTAAATTATGTAAAAAAAATAAAAAGTTTTACCATTGTTTGGAGTAGTGTTTGGTGTTTGCTTCACTGTAAGGCCCTGTTCACACAGAGTTTTTTGTAGGCAGAAAATTCTGCCAAAAATTCCGCCTGGAATTTTGAGGCAGATTTTGATCTGCCTGCACGCCATTTGCCACGTTTTTCACAAACGCTTTCTCTGCTTCCCATGTCAATGGAAGGTCAGAGGAGTAAACGCCCGAAGATAGGGCATCTCTCTTCTTTTTCCCACTAGCCGGTTTTATCGCTTGCAGGAAAAAACATGAGGCATGTTCGGCCATTTATTTACACGTTTTGACTCGGAAACCGCATCGAAAAACGCACCAAAAAAGGTCATAAAATGCCTCCTATTGATTAAAATGGGAGGCGGAGGTGTTTTTCCCTGTGAGCGGTAAAACCGGTTCGCGGGAAAAAGAAGCGACACGCCTCATCTTCGGGCGTTTACATCTTTGACGTCCCATTGACATCAATAATTGAAAGATATAACAAAAACGGGATATTTGAGGCGCTGCTTAAATAAATGGAAGATAATTTTATTCCAATAATATAGAACAGTTGCTACGCGTTTCAACGCCGGACCGGCGTCTTCCTCAGGCAAGATAGAATGACAACATAATGGCATGTATAAATACAAAAAGTCACAAGTCTTAATTAGGTTAAATTCAGACCAGGGAGGAGGTAAAAAAAAACGCCAAAACAGCAGGTCAGAGTTCAGCCCAAACGTGTTGGCTAAATCACTGAATTCTAATAATATGTTCCTATCAATGGCATAATTAGAAAGAAACAACGGTACATGGTTATGTGATCGATAATATTGGAAAAGTTAACCGTAATGGTATAAAAATATGAAGACACAACAAGTCACAGACAAATGAAAAATATATATAGAAAGAGATAGGGGAATTCAAATGTGCTAAACGGATTAAAATGTATTTAAAACCACTACATAGCGATGTAAATATATATATAAATAGGAAATATATACACGTAGGTATGTGTTTTCATAGAGACCTCAAACAAATACGGTAGGGGGCGAGGTCAAAGGAGCAGTGGAACGCATGATGGAAAGCATCGCTAGAAAATGCACCGAGCGCTAGGAAGAAATGCAGAAGGAAAGTAGAGAGGTAAAAAATTGTTAGAATATGTTGGAATAAATTTGAGCCGATCAATTGATTGATATTGATATTATAGAGGATACACATAGTTAAAAAATGAAAAATGGTATTGAAAAGGATCTGCCAGGCACTTCTGTGTATACGCCCATGGGTAATCAGCCTGCACCTGGTTCTATGTCTCTGAGACTGACTCCATCTTCCACCACTCAGGATGGCAGGCTTAGGAGTGGGAGAGCCTATCGCAGCCTGGCCAGACGGAGCTAGTTCCGCCCTCTGTCTATTTATACCTGCCTTTCCTGTTCCTCCTTTGCTTGTGATTCTTCTCGTGTGGTTTCCTGGCCTTGCTGCAGCTCCTAGCTATTTGACCTTGCTTCATACTGACCCCGGCTTTCTGACTACTCTCCTGCTCTGCGTTTGGTACCTCGTACATTCCTGGTTGGACTCGTTCACCTCTCTTGTTGCTCACGGTGTTGCCGTGGGCAACTGCCCCATTTCCCTTTGCATGTGTCCCCTTGTCCGTTTGTCTGCCGTGCACCTACTGAGCGTAGGGACCGTCTCCCAGTTGTACCCCGTCGCCTAGGGCGGGTCGTTGCAATTAGGCAGGGACTGAGTGGTGGGTAAATTAGGGCTAACTGTCTGTTTCCCTACCCCCCTGTCATTACAGGTATTATATATTGTATGGAAGAATCGACGGTTACTTGAAACAGAATTGCTGAACGTTTACAGAAACTGGGCATCGATTACATTAGATTAAAATCGAATGTCTATAAAATAAGGGAGGGATGAATTAACCCCTTAGCGCACCAGGACACACCGGTACGTCCTGCATTGAAGTGCTTTAAGCCACAGGGACGTACCGGTGCGTCCTGGCTAAAAACTGTCACCCTGTCAAATGACAAGGTGACAGAACTGTTCCGTCAACTGTTTATGACAGTTGACCGGCACAGTAAGACGACAGGGGACCATTCACAGCGGTCTCCTGCTGGCGATCGCTGTGATTGGTCAGTCAAAGCAGACTGACCAATCACAGCTCCATGACGTAGGGTATGTGATGGCGCTGGCTCAGCTTGAGCCAGCGCTATCACCGCCGGTAATCAGATGTCCGGCACCCTTCTGCAACGGCCAGGACTGGAGCTAGGCTCCGATCCGGCCGATTAACCCCTTCGATGCATCGATCAACGCGATCGATGCATCGAAGTGTCTTGTAGCCTGTCGGCAACCACGATGGTTGCCACGGGCACGGATGTCAGCTGTTTGTCACAGATGACATTGTGCTCTAACGTCCATGACCGGAGCTAGGCTCCGATCCGGCCGATTAACCCCTTAAATGTAGCTATCGCTGCATCTAAGTGATTAGACCGCACGCTATGGTTGCTAATGACAACCATCGGCACACGCGGGTGTTCCGATGGTTGCTATGGCAACCGTAGCCTAACAATCGCTTCCTAGTACGGAAGCTTATTAGGCCCCGCCGGGAGGCGAAGCCTAATAGGCTTGCTGTCAGTGAATAGCTGACAGCTCTAATACACTGCACTATGTAGGTAGTGAAGTGTATTAGAATAGCGATCAGGGCTTCATGCCTTCAAGTTCCCTAGTGGGACACAAAAAAAAGGTAAAACAAGTTAATAAAAATATTGTAAAAAAGTAAAAAAAAATAAGTTTCATGAAAAAAATAAGTTGAAAAAAACACTAACAGCCTTTTTTCCTATAATAAGTCTTTTATTATAGGAAAAACAGAAAAACAGAAAAAAAGTACACATATGTGGTATCACCGCGTCCGTAACGACCCAAACTATAAAAATATCACGCTATTTTACCCGTACGGTGAACACCGTAAATTTTTTTAATAAAATACGATTCCAGAATCACTGTTTGTTAGTCATTACCCCTCGCAAAACAGAATAAAAAAAGGGATCTAAAAGTTGCATGTACCCCAAAATTATACCATTAAAAACTGAAGCCTGTCCCGCAAAAAAGAAGCCCTCCCGCAGCTTTTTTGACGGAAAAATAAAAAAGTTATGGCTCTCAGAATCTGGTGACACAAAAAATAAATTTGAAACAAGTGATTTTATCGTGTATACGCTGCAAAGCATAAGAGAAACTATATACATCTGGTATCGCCGTAATCGTGCCGACCCGCAGAATAAAGTAAAATTGTCATTAATAGCGCATGGCGAACGCCGTAAAAAAAATAATTATAAAAAACATCAGAATTGCAGGTTTTTGGTCACCTTGCTTGCCAAAAAAATGAAATACAAAGTGATCAAAAAAATCGCATGTACCCCAAAATGGTACCAATGAAAACTACAGATTGTCCCGCAACAAATAAGCCCTCACACGGCTCCGGTGGTGAAAAAAAAAAGTTCTGGCTCTCAGAATATGGCGATGCAAAATGTGCAGAGTGTCCAAAAGCGGATAAGATCGGGCGCCATTTATCAGTGCGACACCGGTCACATATCTGCGGATTATTATTTATTTTGCCGCATTATTACACCCTCTTATTATGCCCCTGATGTACTCCACACAGCCTATGTATGTGCCCACATCATAAGCTGAAATACCAGCAAAACCCCAAACAAAACTGCCACTAAGCAAAATCTGCGCTCCAAAAGCCAAATGGCGCCTCTCCCTACTGAGCCCCACAGCGTGCCCAACAAGCAGTTTACGTCCACATATATGGCAACGCCATACCCGGGAGAACCCGCTTAACAGTTTGAGGTATTTGTCTTCAGTGGCATGAACTGGGCACAAAATATTGTGCACTAAAATGGCATATACCTGTGGAAATTTGCAATTTTCACTTTGCACCATCCACTGAGCATTCATTTATTATAGAAAAAAAAAACCCCTGTGTGGTCAAAATGCTCACTACACCCGTTAATAAAATGCCTTCAGGGGTGCAGTTTCCAAAATGGGGGTCACTACTTGGGGGTTTATTTTACTATTTGACCCCAGAGCCCTGCCATTGTGGGCTAATGCTGCGAAAATCACCAAAATAGGTCTCACATGCGCCTTTCACGCCTAAGCCCTGTCATATATCCAGGCAAATGATAAATGCCTTGAGAGGTGTAGTTTACAAAATGGGGTCACTTCTCAGGGTTTTACACTCTACACTGGTACCTAAGAACGCTCTGCAAATGCGACATGGCGCCCGTACACCAGTCCAGCAAAATCTGTGCTCTAAAAGCCACATGGCACTCCTTCCATTTTGAGCTCTGCCATGTGCCCAAACAGCAGTTTAGGGCCACACATGGGGTATTGCCGTACTCGGGAGAAATTGGGTAACAAATTATGTGTGTTTTTTTCTTATATTACCCCTTGTGGAAAAAAAATTGGGTGCAAAACTACATATTTTTGGGGAAAAAAAAATAATTTTTCATTTTCATACTGCCTCATTCTAATACAATCTATGAAACACCTGTGGGATCAAAATGCTCAGTACACACCTAGATGATTACCCTGAGGGGTATAGTTTCCAAAATGGAGTCACATCTCAGGGGTTTCTACTGTACGGGTACCTCAGGGGCTCTGCAAATGTGACATGGCGCCCAAAAAACATTCAACCAAAATCGACATGCCAAGTAGCACTCCTGCCATTCTGAGCCCTGTGGTGTATCCAAGCAGCAGTTTATGACCACATGTGGGGTATTACCGTACTCGGGAGAAATTGGTTTACAATTGTTGGGGCGCTTTTTCTCCTTTATTCCTTGTGAAAATGAAAAAAATGCAACATTTTAGTGGAAAGAATGTAGATTTTCATTTTCACTGCATAATTCCAATAATTCAGCAAAAAAACAGTGGGGTCAAAATGCTCACTATACCGCTAGATAAATTCCACAAGGGGTATAGTTTCCCAAATGGGGTCACTTTTGCCGAGTTTGCACTATTTTGGCCCCTCAGTGGCTTTGCAAATGTGACATGGGGCCGCAAACCATTCCAGCAAAACTTGAGCTCCAAAAGTCAAATGGCGCTCCGTCCTTTCTAAGCCTTGCCGAGTGTCCAAACAGCAGTTTATTACCACATATCGGGTATTGCTGTGCTAAAAAAAGTTTGCTTTACAAATATTGGGGTGTTTTTTTTCCTTTATCTATTGTAAAAATGAAAAAATCTGAGCTAAAACTACATTTTATTAGAAAAAATTTAGATTTTCAATTTCACGGCATAATTCCCATAAATTCAGCAAAAACCGTGTAGGGTCAAAATGCTAACTATAGCCCTAGAAAAATTCCTTGAGGGGTGTAGTTTCCAAAATGGGGTCACTTTTGGGGAGTTTCCACTGTTATGGTCCCTCCAGGGCTTTGCAAACACGACATGGAACCGAAAACCATTCCAGCAAAATCTGTGCTCCAAAATCCAAATGGCCCTCGTTCTCTTCTGAGCCCTGCCGTGGGTCCAAACAGCAGTTTATTACCACATATGGGGTATTGTCGTAATCGGGAGAAATTTCTTTACAAATGTTGGTGTGTTTTTTTTTCCTTTATTCCTTATAAAAACTAAAACATTGTATGTTTTTTCTGAAAAAAAGTAGATTTTCATTTCCACAAACCAGTTTCAATAAATTTAGCAAAAAACCTGTGGGCTAAAAATGCTAACTATACCTCTTGAAAAATTCCTTGAGGGGTGTAGTTTCCAAAATGGGGTCACTTTTGGGGGTTTTCCACGGTTTTGGCACCACAAGACCTCTTCAAACCTGAAATGGTGCCTAAAATATATTCTAATAAAATAGAGGCCCCAAAATCCACCAGGTGCTCCTTTGCTTCGGAGGCCTGTGTTTCAGTCCATTACCGCACTAGAGCCACATGTGGGATATTTCTAAAAACTGCAGAATCTGGGCAATAAGTATTGAGTTGCGTTTCTCTCGTAAAACCTTCTGTGTTACAAAAAAAATGTATTACAAATTTGTAAATTTCACCTCTACTTTGCTTTATTTCCTGTGAAATGCCTAAAGGGTTAAAATACTTTCTGAATGCTATTTTGAATACTTTGAGAGGTGCAGTTTTTAAAATGGGGTGATTCATGGGGACTTTCTAATATATAAGACCCTCAAAGCCACTTCAGAACTGAACTGGTCCCTGAAAAAATAGCCTTTTGAAATTTTCTTGAAAATGCGAGAAATTCTAGCTAAAGTTCTAAGCCTCGTAACGTCCTAGAAAAATAAAAGGACGTTCAAAAAACGATGCAAACATATGGGAAATGTTAACTAGTGACAATTTTGTGTGGTATTACTATCTGTTTTACAAGCAGATACATTACAATTTAGAAAAATGCAGATTTTTGCAAATTTTCTCAAAATTTTGGTGTTTTTTACAAATAAATATTGAATTTAACGACAAAATTTTTTCAGTATCATAAAGTACAACATGTCACGAGAAAACAATCTCAGAATCGCTTGGATAGGCATTCTGGAGTTATTACCACATAAAGTGACACATGTCAGATTTGCAAAAATCGCCTGTGCCACAAGGCCAAAACAGGCTGTGTCCTTAAGGGGTTAAATTGATTAAATTGTTTATTCTCAAACATTATTATGTAAGCCGGTCAGATCGAATGTGTGTTATAACAAAGACCGGTAGTCATGGTGATTGTTGAATAGGGAGGTACGGTGGCCGAGAAAGTACAAATTACCGCTGGAGCGCATGATGACACGCAGATTCACGCACCTCTGGGCAGAGGATACACAGCGGATCACGAAGAGAGAAGAGGAGAAGAAACTTGAAGCAGTTTGTTATATCTTTTAATTATACGTTTGGCATCTCCTTGGAGTTTGCGTTGGGATCGGCAGCAGCTTTATTCACTACTACTTGCTGGCAATTTGTATCCTTATAGGTGAGCATTTATGGTCATTTTTGCTCATTTATATTTCATTTGATACGCACATGTGGCGCCGTGTTTTTTCTTCATTTTAGTACATTGACATCAATGGGAGACAGAGAATGCATTTTTCGCTGTGTTTTTGCCCGCGGCGCTCAATGGCTGCGGACAAAATATGCGGCAAGTGACGTGCAGGCTGGTCAAAATCTGCCTCAAAATTCACGACAGAATTTTGAGGCAGAATTTTTTGCCAGCAAAAAACTCAGTGTGAACAGGGCCTAATACAGGATCTCTTGGAACAGATCCAGCAGCAGGTGAGGAAAATGTACTTACTGGATTGTGTGTACCAAGATGTCTGACATAGGTGGAGTGTGCAGACTTGCATTTATCAGGCTGTGAAAGGGGCGGGGGAGGGAGTACCTGTACCTTAATCCGCCGCTGACTTTAATATAAGTGAATATCTTACATGCAGTACTGCACTGGTGCTTTCACTGAAGTCTCATTTATCAGCCAGCATCTCAGTATCTGGTAGTCAAGGGTACAGTCAGAATCTAAAACTTACTAGTTAAAGGCACATAAAGAAAAAGTTACCTGGTGTAAATTCAGCGTTTTGCTCTTGCAGGTGAGTGGCAAAAAGTGGTGGTATTCCTAGTACTCCAGCAGCCTGGTTATCTATAGTTGTCCTGTGCCCTGATTATACATGGTGGTCCAGAAACTCATAATGTCTGACACTGTCATTACCTAGACTACAGCTGCTAGTGATGTCACCACCTCTGTGCACTGATGGCACCTTGTGAGCTCCTCAGACCCCCGGCCATTTAGGTTAGTAACTCAGATTGTAAGCATATGTGGTCTTCAGTGGATTAGAAACACAAGAGATGCTTTGATATTTTGTATTAAATTTATAACATGTTGGACTGCTGGTTTTCTTGTGTTCTCTTTATTAATTTTTTAATCTGGCAACTGTTGGGTTCTGTTACTAATTTAAATAAACTTTTGCTATTTATTTGAATTGACATTGACAGTTATTTATTTATTCCAGTAATTGAATATTATTACAACACTATTTTTTCTAAAACAATCTTTTAATAACAGAATCCTTTAAATAACATAGCACAAGAGCTTATAGTGAAATAAACAAATCCTTGATCTAAATTATAGAAAGTGTTTTTAATGCATTTCCATGCACAGTTCATTGCTGCCAAATTTTTGTTGTTTAAAGATGTACATGGTAGAATGCCAAATGGAAAAAAATCTAAATATGCCATCATTAAGAATGTATAGAGGGAAAAATCAGTTTCAACAGATGTACAGATATATATTTCTGTCTACTATTCTCTTTTTTATCATAACATTTTTTTAACATAACAACAAGAAGTGTGTTCTATTTTGGTGGGAAGCAGAAAAATCTATCTATCTATCTATCTATCTATCTATCTATCTATCTATCTATCTATCTATCTATCTATCTATCTATCTATCTATCTATCTATCTATCTATCTATCTATCTATCTATCTATCTATCTACGAAAAAAAAAACAAATAAAAACAGCAGCACTAAAGATAAGATTAATGAGGCGGGTGCCAGCAAGTAATCCTGATCCAAGGATTTATCAGATAAAAGTAAAAATATCTTGCAGCACTCCAAGTGAAAAAGTAAAAAACATTGTGTTTATTCAACCATCATTGTGCGACGTTTCAATCCCACACTGCTTGATAACAATCCCAGTGTGGGATTGAAACGTTACACTATGTCGGTTGAATAAACACTAAGTTTTTTCTGTTTATCTATCTATCTATCTATCTATCTATCTATCTATCTATCTATCTATCTATCTATCATCTATCTATCTATCTATCTATCTATCTATCTATCTATCTATCTATTGTCACAGCATGTGGTGTGGACCCACTGGGCCGTACCGCATAGCGGCATAGCAGCTGGCCAAATGGGTATATTTGCAAAGTCTATAGTTCAGAAAGGGTACCTGAGGCAATGTAGACAGTAGTGGTGGTTTCAGGCAAGATGCGGCTCCGGCAGTAGACAGATATCCGGCAGAGTGCGACACAGTAGATGCAGCGGTGGGTACAACCCGACTCCAACTCTAGAAGGCACAGAGGCATGGTAGCACGGGATACAGGGTACAGGTGGCAGGAACGGGAAACACTGGAACTGGAAAAAACTAGGAGACAATTTGCAAGGACACACTAAAGGTAACACAACAACGCTCAGGCAATGATTGAAAGGGCAGAGCCCCTATTATATTCCAGAGGCATTCTGGGCGAATTGCAGCTATTCTGCAAATGTGCGCGTACTGGCCCTTTAAGGTCGTGCACGCGGGGCCGTGCGCACCCTGCGGGAGACAGTGTCCAGACCAGGAAGTTAGTGCCGGCATCTCCCAGGAAGGAGATGCCGCCGGGAACTCGCTCGTCCATGGCCATGGCCGTCAGAGGGTAAGTCAGGACGACTGTCTGCAGCCATAGACGTTCCATCTATCTATCTATCTATCTATCTATCATCTACTGTTGCTTGTGTTAAGGGACATATTATGGGATTATTACTAATAAACTTTTTTTTTCCAGCCAATTTTTTGAATATGAAAAACATTCAGGCACATACTGTGTCAAAAAAGATGGTACCATCTACAGTATATGTACTTTTTCTGTGGTAGTGCCAAAAATGTAAGACTGCGGGACATTATGGTGATTTTTAAATGTAATTATACCCTAAAAGACAAAGAGAGAAACACCAAAGGATTCCGTAACTTATACATGTTTTGTCACTGGTTGCAAGGCAATGTGTACTATGTGTCACGGTCTGTGGGTATGTGGACCCACTAGGCCGCATCGCCGTAGCGCGGAGGCAGCTGGCCAAGCAACAGAGCACCTAATCAATACACAGTCCACCTCTAGGGTATCTGAATAGTCCAGACAGTGGCCTTGGCTTTAGCACGGATGGAGGTGGGTGCAGCAGGTTGCGCCAGACGTGGCGGATAACACTGGACATGGCAGACGACACTGGTTGTGGCAGATGACAGCAGGTGCAGTAGAACACGACTTCAACACTAACAGGCTCCGGAACAAGGACACAGCACTGGATACGGGATACAGGTAAAGGGGTACGGAAAACAACGGGAACAGGATAACACTAAAAGGACCATTTGCAAGACTGACATGGGAATACTAACAATGCTCAGGCAAGGAGCAAAGGGGCAGGGCCCTTCTTATAGTCCAGGGAATTAGGGGCTAGTTGATGATGATGTTTCCCATGTGCGAGCGCTGGCCCTTTAAGGCCGGGCACAAGCGTGCGCGCGCACCCTACGGGACACAGCGGACCGGAGCGGAAGTGAGCACTGGTGTCTCCTGGGAAGGAGATGCAAGCCAGCGTTCACAGATCCATGGCTGCGGCCGCCAGGGGGTGAACAAACTCAACGGTTCGTGGCCATGGACGCTACAGTATCCGCCCTCTGACGCCCCCTCTTCTTGGGGCCAGAGCGAGAGAGGAACTTCTTAATGAGAGCAGGGGCACTAAGATTCTCTTCCGGCTCCCAGGACCTCTCATCAGGACCAAACCCTCTCCAGTCCACCAAATAGAAAGTCCTTCCTCCTGCCCTTTTGCAGTCCAGGACCTCCCTCACCTCAAACACATCAGATGAACCGCGGGTCTGGTAGTCTTACTGTAGCAGTTCAGGACCACTGGTTTCAGGAGGGACACATGAAAGGAGTTGGGGATTCTGAGGGTAGGAGGCAGCCGAAGCTTATATGAGACAGGGTTTATCTGTTGTAGTATCTCAAAAGGTCAGAGGAACATGGGAGCAAACTTGTATGAAGGCACCTTTAAACTAATATTCCGTCAGGACAGCCACACTTTGGTGCCTGGAAGATACTGAGGCAGCTCTTTTCTTTTTATATCCGCTTTTCGCTTCATGCGATCGACTGCTAGCAAAATAGAGGACCGGGTCTGTTGCCAGGTTTGCAGAAAGTCCCCAAATTCAGAGTCAGCGGGTAACTGAGATGTAGCCGGCACAGGAAGAGGGACTCTAGGATGTTGACTGTATACAATGTGGAATGGTGTGGAAGTAGTGGACTCACTTGTGTGGTTGTTATACGAGAATTCGGTCCATGGAAGAAGCTGTACCCAGTTATCATGCTGCATGGAGATGAAGTGGCGGAGATAATTTTCCATGATCAGGTTAATCCTCTTAACTTGACCATTGGACTGGGGGTGAGGAAAAGTCCAATCTCACATCCAGGATTTTACAGAGGACTCTCCAGAATTTTTAGGTAAATTTAACCCCCGATCAGACATGATGTGAAGGGGCAAGCCATTCAAGCGGAAGTTGTGCTGAATCAAGTGTCTCGCCAGTCGGGGAGCAGAAGGTAGGCCGGTCAGCGGGATAAAATGTGCCATCTTCGAGAACCGGTCCACCACCACACAGACAGTGTTGCATCCTGCTGAGGAAGGAAGGTCTGTGACAAAGTCCATTGCAATGTGCTGTCAGGGGACATTAGGTCGAGGCAAAGGTTGGAGCAGGCCGGCAGGCTTCGAGTGAGCAACCTTGTTAGATGCACACACCGTGAAGGAAGAAACAAAGCCCACAACATCTTTGGGTAGCGTCAGCCCCCAGAAATGATGAGTAATCAGGTCTCGGGTTTTACGAACACCAGCATGCCCAGCAAGTTTAGAGCTGTGTCCCCAGCGGAGAATTCTTCTCCTGTCTGCCAACCGAACAAAAGTCCTCACCGGAGGGATGTCTCTAACCTGCAAAGGATTGGCCGTGACAATGCAGGACAGGTCTATGATACTTTGAAGGGACTCCACCATGTCATCCGTCTCAAATGACCTGGACATGGTTTCGGCCCTCACATTCTTTTCAGCGGAATGGTAGTGGAGCACAAATTGGAAGTGGGTGAAGAACAGCAACCACCTGGCTTGACGGGGGTTTAGTCGTTTTGCTGACTGGAGATAGGTGAGGTTCTTGTGGTCGGTGTAGATCAGGATGGGGTGACCTGTGCCCTCTAGCAGATGTCTCCACTCCTCCAGAGCCAATTTGATGGCTAGTAGCTCCCGATCCCCAATAGAGTAGTTGCGCTCTGCAGAGGAAAAAAAAGTCTCGAGTAATAGCCACATACTAATGCCTTTCCTTTGGAATTCCTCTGGAACAGACGTGCACCTGCACCAACAGAAGAAGCGTCCACCTCCAATGAGAACTGCCGAGACACGTCATGACGATGGAGGATCGAGGCTGAAGTGAAAGCTTTCTTGAAGCTATTACATGTAGATTCTGCCTCTGGAGTCCACACCTTGGCGTTCACACCCTTCTTTGTAAGGGTAGAGATGGGAGCCGTCAGTGATGAGAAGTTTGGGATAAACTGCCGGTAGAAATTGGCGAATCCCATAAAATGCTGTATGGACTTCAGGCCTTGAGGACGTGGCAATTCTAGAATGGACTTTACTTTCTCAGGATCCATCTTGAGACCTTGATCCGAGATGATGTAGCCCAGAAAGGGCAGAGGATTATTTTCAAAGATGCACTTCTCCAGCTTGGCATATAGACGATTCTCCTTTATTCGCAGTAGAACTTGATCTTTCGCCACAGATCCATGGCTGCGGCTGCCGGGGGGTGAGTAAACCCGACGGTCCGCGGCCATGGATACTACACTATGCAAACGATTTCAGCACATAACACCAGCCTTGACAATTAAGGATGCAGCAGATTTTGGCCTTGAAGACCCAGAATATTTTTCAGTTTTTTCGTCACTGCTTTCCCAAAACCATACAGTATAACGTTTTTATTTTTTTCACTGTAGTTGCTGTGTGCGATGTTTTTTTGGAATAATATAGTAGAGTATTTTTTTTATATATATTTTTTGGGTACATAAAGTTCAGCATTTTGAATATGCAAAAAATGTGATTTCGCAATTGTTTTTTCTTTTAATACTTCTCTGAAGACCTTAAATTGTGTTTTAAATTTATTCTATGTGTTAGGAGGATTATGGGGGATATATAACATATGTATATTTTTTATGTTTTATGACTTTTATATAAAAATAAGTTTCACAAATAACGGTGTTTATTCTTTATTTTTCATGTGAATTTTTTTGTATCAAATTATATTATTAACCCCTTTCCGCTGTGGCCACTTTTGACCTTCCTGACAGTGCCTTATTTTTCAATCTGACATGTGTCACTTTATGTGGTAATAATTTTGGAATGCTTTTACCTATCCAAGCGATTCTGAGATTGTTTTTTCGTGAAATATTGGACTTTATGTTAGGGAAAAACTTTAGTCGATTAAATTCAATATTTATTTGTAAAAAAACACCAAAATTTAGGAAAATTTGCAAATATTAGCACTTTTCTAATATTTAACCCCTTAATGACAGCCTATTTTAGACCTTAATGACCAAGCCATTTTTTACGTTTATCCATCGTCTCATTCAAAGAGCTATAGCCTTTTCATTTTTGCGTCGACATAGCTGTATGAGGTCTTGGTTTTTGCGGGACAATTTGTAATTTTTAATAGCACCATTTTGGGGTACATATAATTTATTGATTAACTTTTATTAACTTTTTTGGGGGGGAATAGAAAAAAAACAGCCATTTCGCCACACTTTTTTGCGTCCTAAATTTACGCCGTTGTAGTATAAATAACACAATAACTTTATTCAGTGGGTTGTTGCGATTGCAAAGGTATGTATCCTGAATACAGAGCACCTGTATCTAGCACTGAAACCTGTATCCGTCAAGTCAGTGCGACTAACAGGTTCAGTGTCAGTGGGTCCTGCGTGTCAGAGACATGCGGCGATACCAGTTAAGTTCTTTATTTTTTTTCTAACATGATTTTAACTTTTAGATCTGTTTTTTTTCACATTAAAAAAAACCATTATTTAACTCTTTTTTACTAGTTCTTCTAGGGGACTTGAACCAGCAATCGGTGGATCATTTGCACTATATGCTGCAATACTAATATATAGCAGTATATCGTGATTTTGGCAGACTCCTATTAACCCCGGCCATAAAATAGGGAAACGTTGTTGTTTTATTTCAATTACTGCTTGTTGGATGCCTGCTTTGTATAGCATTAACTAAGCCAGAGGCAGGAAACATCCGGCCCGCAGATCATTTGGTCCGGCCCGACCTCACTCGGACCGTGCGCTACTTGGCTCAAGTATGGCAGTGGCGGTCTGAGTGAGGTCGGTGCGTTCCAGCCCGAGAGTGGACCAGTCTGGTCACCTGACCTGAGTCAGTGACGTGAGGTCAGGTGACACACGTCAGGTGAACAAACTGGTCCACTTCCAAGCAGACACAGTCCAGTCACCTGACTTCGCGTCAGTGACGTGAGGTCAGGTGACTGGACTGGTACACTCCCGTCACAGCATGCCCCGACCTCACTCTGACCCCCGCCGTCGTCATTCCCTCCTTCGCTCTGTCCACCCTACTCATTCACATTTCGGAGCAGGAGAAGGGCGGACGGAGCCAAGTATGGCAGGGGCGGTCTGAGTGAGGTTGTTGCACATGACCTAAGTAAGTGACCTCTGGTAAGGTGTTCTGGACTGGTCCACTTCCGGGCCGGCACAGTGCAGTCAACTGACCTCCACTCAGGTCCACTCCGGTCACAGCATGCCCCGACCTCACTCTGATCGCTGTTGCCTCCGTCTCCTTCCCTACTTAGCTCCGTCAGCCCTACTCGCTACATTTAGGAGAAGGAGGAGAGTGGCAGTCTGAGTCAAGTATGGCGGCGGTGTGAGTAAGGCCGATTCGTGCCTGCCTGGGAGTGGACCAGTCCACCAGTCCAGGCACCTTACGTGAGGTCAGGTGACTGACTGAACACGCACTAACCTCCTCACTCAGACCACTGCAAACTCAGTACTTGGCTCCATTTGCCCTCCTCCTGCTCCCGTCCTAAAATTTGGAAACTTAGCTGAGGCCTAAATGTAGAAATTTAGCTGTAGCGTAGACAGAGGATAGGACCTGTCCTAAATGCATGAAGTGAGGTCAGGTTACTAAAGTTTTTTTTCCATCAAGGACATTTATGATATATCCACAGGATATGTCATAAATGTCCGATAGATGCGGGTCCCACCTCTTGGACCCGCACTTAACTCTAGAACGGGGGCCCCTAAACCCCGTTCTACCTCTCTGTGCTCTGTCTGATTCGTGTGATTTACGACTATGAAGAAGAAAACAGCGTGGCTCGCTGAGCTACGCTATTTCCGTAAGTTCCACAGAACTGAATAATAGTTACGGAAACAGCGTAACTCGCATGCTTCGCTGCTTCCGTAACTGCCATTCAGCCACACTTTAAGTAAGTAAGTCGGAACAACTTACTGCTGCGAGACCTTCTTTTCAAAACTTACTATTGCAAAGAGTCGACTGCGCTCCAGACTGACCGACGCAGTAGCAACATCATCAATACCGGCTAACATCACACGCCTCACCAAAGAGAAGCAGTTCCAGCCATCACATTAGGGGTGAGTTAATTCAATGTTTGACCAAATATAGCAGTCTAATTTTTCAGTTGATCATTTTGTATGGCACGCAAATGATTTTATAAATATCCAAATAGCCCTTGGCAGAAAAAATGTTCCCCACCCCTGAACTAAGCCAAAGAATAGTTTTGAAATTAATTTGACCTTTTAATATGGCAATGTCTATTTTGCTTTATTTATGCATATAAAATATTTTTTATAAATGTTTTTAGTGTGTCTTTCCCCAAAAGGCATTGCTTACAATTCATGTGTATAGATACTGTCCACTTATAATGCCAATGGGGTAAGACTGTCAGATTACTGGACAAATCTGACATCACAACTGATATTATTGTAATCTTGTAGCTTCAGATTTACTTCTACTATAGCATGTAGTCCTAGAGAACAGTGTACAAGATAAGTGCCTGCTTTGACATGTTTTCCGCAGTGAAGGACCTACATATTTTCGGCCGCTCACTTATAAATGAGTAATAAAATACATTTTTGAGCATATTTAAAGTAAAACATCACTTTTAATTAAACAAATTTTACTACATAAATAAATAAAGTTTGCAACAAAAAATATCCATGGGAAAATCTACATAGAAACAGTCAGCAAGCTTCTGTTATATTGTAGTTATATGTTGTAGTTATTTGTCTCTGTTTAGTCTTTAGGTGTGCATTGTTACCCTGCTATAAATGGGCTGTTGGTAAGATTACCACCTTATTAATCTCAAAAGTGGTTGTCTTGAACACTTTAATACCAGCCACATTAATGCAACCATTATCATTAAGAAATACATACCCAATGCAAGCAAGCAGGTATTCATATTTTATCAAGACTATGTGAATGTACATGTGATAATGCACTGGATATTCATAAAAAAATAAAGTCACAATAATTTTTCTTAGCAAAAGGTACCAACATTTATTTCTAGGTAGCAAAATGTATTCCCAAGTTGTAAAAAATTTACTTTTCTCAATATGTTTTTGAAGAAGGGGTATTTAAAGTTGTTTCTCACACATGTTCAGTAATAGATTTTGAATTTTACATTTTTGGATACAAATGTTACAGAATTAATGTGAATAAACACAGTAATAAATCTGCAGTTTAAGATAGAAGTTCAGAAGAAAAGGAAGCATCACAAAGCAGGACAGAGCATAAAAGGTAAAAGAGCTTGCAAGACCATTTTCTGTCCATGCAGGCATCATTACTATAAACGAGCTATGTGCCAATATCTGCTTAACACCCAACCGTTTACCTGTCAGTAAGACATGTTTGTGGAGTATCAGGAATATCTAGTGGAGGTGGGCAAAGCTTCACCTTGTAATGCAAATATCAGACTAAAATTTGTTCTGCAAGTATATTCTAAAAAGTTATTTTTGTGGAGAATATGCATTTTTATATTTAAACCTTGGTTTGAGTTTGGATTTCAAACATTTGAATTTGACTTGTAAGAATAGAAAGGGATTTTTTTTTATAGAATAGAAATACACCCCAAGAGTGTTTTTATTTTATTTTCTCCCTATAGCAGGAATGTTTCAATAGTACATAGGCAGAGATGATGGCTGATGGCCCTCTGAACCTATTAAAAGGCAGAAGGGGGGATTTAATTAAACTAGTGTAAAGTAAAAATATAGTAGTTGTCCATATCAACCAATAAGATTCCACCACTCATTTTGCAAAGGTCCTTTGGAAAACTGAGAGCAGTAAACTGGTTTCCATGGGCAACTACTTTTCCTATGCACCAGTTTTGATACATCTCCTTTTTGACTTTTAAAACAGCATGTAGACTGGAGTTCTTCGACAATAATAGCCCCCGTCATACCACATGTGTAGGTTAGGGCCTGTTCACATCAGCGTTCGCTTTCTGTTGAAGGTTTGCGTCTGAGATTTCTGTTGTGGAAACCCAGCAACAGAAAGTCAAATGGAAACCACAGCTTCCATTTGCATCAATGGTGATGGAAACATTGCTAATGGTTACCGTTTGTCACAGGTTTCCGTTTTTTTGACGGAATCAATAGCGCAACTGTAATACCATTTGTGGAATCACCTAGCCAACTTTCTATTTGTCCTGTGAGACATATGTTTATGAGCCGGATAGATTTGTGGGGCAATGAAGGGGAATTTGCTCTCTGCCCATGTGAGAGATAGAAAAAAAATTATGTACACTGAAACTGACTTAAATAAACTTATAAGGGGTGGGGAGTATCTTAGATATGAGCAAAGATTAAATTCAAATAATATGATTTATTTTGTGTTGAGAAGAGATGTCTAAGGGGGGGGGGGATGAGTAATTTATATAAGTATATGGATAGTCCATTCAAAAAATTTGATGAAAATCTGTTTCATATAAAATTCCCTCAAAAGACAGGGGGGCTCTCCCTCAGTCTATATATATATATATATATATATATATATATATATATATATATATATATAAATCAGTCTCCAGAGACAACAAGCTTTCTTTACTATAAGAGCTGGAAATCTGTGGAATTGCTATCCTAAAAACATGGTCTTAGCGCAGTTGATGGCTTTAGGAAAGTTCTAGGTGATTTCTTAAAAAAAAAAATAAGATAAATGCTTAAGTATATGTATAGATTTGTTGTTTGACTGTTGATCCAGTTTAAATGCCACTTGGGATCAGGAGAGAATTTTTTCCCTTTTAGGGAGAATTTTCTCCTTCCTCTAAATCCATAAGGGAAACAAGGGCAACATTTACCCTCATGCACATCGTCTCCCTTCCCCTAGATGAGCTTGAAAGATATACTGTATGTTTTTTTCAACTGTGCTATGTACCTACTGTCCTGGCCAAATATTTTGAGACTGACACAAATTTTGGTTTTCAAAAAGTTTGCTGCTTCAGTTCTTATATTGGCAATTTGCCTTAACTCTAGATAGTTATGAAGAGTGATCAGATGAATTGCAATTAATTACAAAGTCATTCCTTGCCATGAAAAATAAACCTAATCACAAAAAAAAACATTTCCACTGCTTTTCAGCCCTGCCACAAAATGACCTGCTAGCATCATTTCAGTGATCTTCTCATTAGATCAGGAGAAAAAGTGTTAACAAGGACAAGGCAGCTGATATTACTCTGTCATGCTGATTGAATTATAAGAGCAGATTGGTTTCTTTAAAAGGGGGATGGTGCTTGAAATCATTGACTTCTTCTGTTAACCATGGTAACCTCCAAGGTAGCATGTGCAATCCTCACTGCTTTGCATCAAAGCGGCTTTACAGGAAAGGACATTGCTGCTTATAAGATTGTCATTTTGCCTAAGTACACTTCCATGAATAAAGAATGGTATCTAAACATCCTCCAAAAGCAACTTCTCCCAACGATCCAGGAGCAATATGGTGATGAACAATGCTTTTTCCAGCATGATGGAGCCACATGTTAGAAGGCAAAAGTGATAACTAAGTGGCTCAATTAACAAAACATTGAAATTTTGGGTCCATGACCAGGAAACTCCCCAGAGAACCCATTGAGAACCTGTGGTCAATAATCAAAAAAGTGGACAATCAAAAACACAGAAATTGTGATAAATTTCCAAGCACTGTTTAGGCAAGAATGGGTTGCCATCAGTCAGTATTTGGCCCAGAAGCTGACATCCAGCATGCCAGGGCGAATTGCAGAAGTCATGAAAAAGATGGATCAACATTGTAAATATTGAGTTATTGCATAAACTTGATGTATTTGTCAATATAAGTTTAAAAACATATGAAATGCTAATAGTTGTACTTCAGTATACCATAGAAACATCTGACTAAAAGATCTACAAATACTGAAGCAGCAAACTCTGTGAAAACCAAAATTTCTGTCAGTCTCAAAACTTTTGGCCAGGGCTGTACAGTATGTAACAAGGATTTATTTTAGAAGACTTTGTTACATAGACGAAGGGGACCTATACATTAAAACAAATTAATATATTGATTGACTTAGGTATTGATAAAATAAAAGTTTCGGTGTCCAGAATACCCCTCACAGTACTGTAATACAAAAAATGTGGCCCTTATAGAACAACATTGAATTGTATGGGAATAAACGTCCCATATACATTTGACGGCAAGCTACCCATGTATGAAAATATGCCCAAAATCAAATACACCACTGCTATACGCATTACCTATTTTAATCTTTATATTCCACATCTTCCAAAAACAAAGCAGATACAGAGTTAAAATATGTGTCTCATGCACACATCAGAGCCCTATGCTCAGAAAGTGTGCCGCAGCCATATATTTCCGATGATTTCAATGGAACATGACATTTTTCTTTCTATCACATGGATCCAAGAGAAAAACATCTGTATGCCTTTGCATGAAATTAAAGGCATAGAGAAATACAGTATCAGCCTATAAACTTGCATGGGTGCCGCATTACTGCTCCATACAACTTGGACTTGTAAGGAGCCATGATACAACCCTGTCCATGAACTTTTATATTAATAGTTTTTTCTAATATCAAAGGAAAGTTTAAAAAATAAAAAGGAGAAATTCTAACAAATGAACTCCTTCCCATATTGAGTGGTATATACTGAGACGGGGGGTAAATTTGAGAGGACTGAATTCAATGAAGGCCTAAACATGTGCTTGTGTACAGTAGGAACATGTGTATAAATAATGCAGTAATGCAGGTTTCATTTATTTTGCAATTCATAAGCGCGTCTTGGTGTAAATGTCTACCAGCCAAGCAGTGAGCTTCATTATTATATTCAGAATCAAATAATGCATTCTAATGAATTATATCATTTTCTTAACCTGTCAACAGGTTAACACAGTCAATAGAATATGACAAACGGATTGAATGTTTAATAAGCAGGAAAAACAAGTCCGTAAATGACACACAAACGTTGGAAAATGTTTTTAAATCTAATAAAATAAACTCATTGAGGGAAGGCCACGATCTCAGAGGAAAACAGCATTCCCAGCGCATGGGTATCATTCAATACTTCATAAAGTCACTAACATATAGGAAAAATAAAAGTGTCCCTGCCTGTGGTATATGATTTAAGTTCAAGCACATATTTAATGTTCCCAGAGAAGTGTAATATCACAGAGGAATACTGAATCCCACAGAGAAATACAAAATATTCCAATTTCATAAACATCTTTTGAAATATGTATCTGTCTCAGACATACAGGTGAAAGTGTAAAAATGCAAGGCATCTCTGACTGGAGATTTGTAAGTATGAATTTCAAACAAACTGTGATCATTTTACTATTTTCATTTACACTTGGTTACTTGAATTATTTTACCTTTAGAATACTGGAAAAAAAAAACAGTCATGTAATGTGACATTATATGGGAAGTGTATATTTTATTAGTAAAGCAGTAATCCAGCCAGATGCCATCTGCAGCCAAATTAAATGTATAATGAATTTAGGGGGCATAGACTGACAGCAATTACAAGATTGACAAACCAATAAAAAAAAAGAGAAAAAAAGTCTGCCAATATTTTTTTGCTGCCCAGTGTGTAATATGGAACATACAAGATGTGCTTCATCTGATTTTTCTTAAGGAAAATCTCTTAAAGAAACTTCTTTAAACCATTTCAGGTATGGAATTTCAGATACAACTCAGTATATGTAAAATAATTTTATCTCTCTCTTGCAGAGACGAAGATATATAATAACATTGCGAATGCTCATTTGCAAGTTATCTTTATTCATGATTTTCTTATGAGGACTAAATGGTCTACTCCATTTTATACTAGAAGTATTAAAACAATATTCAGGTTTATCAAGCTGTTTAAATACATAAATAGACACTAACTTTCAAGAAACTTATGCTAATTTAATAGTATACCTCATATATCAACTTTGTAATTTACGTACTGTTAATTAAGATGTTTTATCCATGCCAATTCTGTGTGAAATTACTGCCACTATGTGTCTTCCTTTCTTAAATATGCTGTCTACTCCCTGTTGTCAAACAAAATCTGTCGTTAGTTAAAGAGCACAGAAGATGGGCTGCAGGAAGTGGGAGTGTCTTTTCACTGCTTGCCAATAGAAGTTTAAGGAGAGGGGGAGCAGGAGGAGGCAGCATAGTGAGAGACACAGACGGTGCTGCCCATAGAAGCCTATGGAGAAGGAAGGAGGATCAATAGCAGAGAGAGATGCAAACTCTGCCCATAGAAGTCCTTTACATAGGGGAGGAGAGGCAGAAGGAGGGAGCAAGTGCAGAGAGAGAGTGAGAGAGAGAGAGACACACAGGTGATGCTTCCCATAGAAAACTGTAGAGAGTGTAGGGGGAGAAGAAGAAGTAAGAGGGAGCAGGAGAAAAAAGAGAAAGACAGACACTGCTGCCCATAGAAGTCTATGAAGAGGGAAGGGGGAGCAAGAGGATGGAACAGGAGCCGAGAGAAGACACAGGGAGCCTGTCAGAGTTATAGGTCACCCCAGTTCTGGATTCTGAGCTGCTGCTAAGTACATTTGGATTATGTCCTCTATGCTGCTTCTGCTTTTAAGGGTGTGCTAATGAGATATAGTGGACCAGCATGTTATCTTCTCTGTTTGCAGGGTATAGAAGACATGGTAGCAGTTAAGCTCCACACACTAGCTCAGGAAAAACTGAGTATTGGAGAAAAACTGCTAAAAAAATGTCATAAACAAGTCATATAATGGCCAAAAATAGTTTTATTCCTGTACACATATATGACAGCTTACTCTAAAAAGTTAGCTACACTTAAAGTATTGCTTGATGTTTTGAAAATATTAGAAGTTAGCTATGGCTTCTACAATAGCTTATGTGACTATCTCTGCTCTGCATTCATGATTACTGTTAGCATGTGCTGAGTATGCCTTTTCTGTTACCTTGGTTTGACTCTGTGTTCCAACTATGTGCAAGTTAGTGGTTATTTTTTAGGTCTTGCTGCTGTTTTATCTCTGCTGTAACATCTTCCATTGCTTGCTAATTGCCACTGCCTGCATAATAATTTCAGATGTTATTCTACTCTCTACGCTATAGATTGTATTTCTTCCCAGGTGCAACCATTAATTGATGAGTTATCCAAAGGACCAAACCAAGGAAGTAATATATCTCTCTTAAGGTGGCCCTAAGGATGGAGAATAGGGAGAATTCACACAGATTTGCTGCAGAAATGTCTGTGTGTAAAGGATCTGCCAGACACAGCTTCTGTGTCGACGCCCGTGGTTAATCAGTCTGCACCTGCTCCTAGGTCTGATAGAGTGACTCGATCTGCTACCACTCAGGCTGGTAGGCTCAGGAGTGGGAGAACCTATCACAGCCTGGCCAGATGGTTCTAGCTCCCGCCCTCGGTCTATTTATACCTTAATTTCCTGCTTGTCTTTGCCTGTGATTCTTTCCTGTTTCCTGGCTCTGCTGCTCCTGCTATTATTATTGACCTTGCTTCATTTTGACCCTGGCTTTACTGACTACGCTCCTGCTCTGCGTTTAGTAATTAGTACACTCCTGGTTTGTTCACTACTCCTGTTGCTCATGGTGTTGCCGTGGGCAACTGCCCCATTTCCCTTAGCTTCTGTGTACCCTTGTCTATTTGTCTGTCGTACACATATTGAGAGTAGGGACCGTCACCCAGTTGTACACCATCGCCTAGGACGGGCCGTACAAGTAGGCAGGGACTGAGTGGCGGGTAGATTAGGGCTTACCTGTCTGTCTCCCTGCCCCGTCATTACATAATCACAGGCCCATATACCTTTTCTACCCTGGTCCCTGACACAACTATGGACCACCTTGAGACCCTGGCTCAGCAAATGCAGGGCCTCTCCCTACAGGTCCAAGCCCTGGCTCAGAGGGGCAACCAGCGTGATGCTACCCTGGTAGTGCCCCCCACCTCACCTCTTGAACCCCACCTCAAGTTGCCTGACCGGTTCTCAGGGGACCGGAAGACTTTTTTCTCCTTTCGGGAGAGTTGTAGGCTCTATTTCCGTCTAAGGCCCCACTCCTCAGGTTCTGAGAGCCAGCGAGTGGGTATAATTATGTCCCGGCTCCAGGACGGGCCCCAAGAATGGGCCTTCTCCTTGGCTCCTGACGCCCCTGAACTTTCCTCCGTTGATCTTTTTTTTTCTGCTCTCGGGCTCATAAATGACGAGACTGACAAGACTGCCTTTGCCGAGAGTCAGCTGGTGACCTTACGTCAGGGTAAGAGACCCGTTGAGGAGTACTGTTCTGACTTTAGGAAGTGGTGTGTAGCTTCTCGCTGGAATGACCCTGCCTTGAGGTGCCAGTTTAGATTGGGTCTGTCGAACGCCCTGAAAAACCTGTTAGTTAGCTATCCCTCTTCAGACTCTCTAGATCAGGTTATGGCTTTAGTGGTACGTCTTGACCGACGTCTCAGGGAACCACTACTTGAACGTTTATGTGCTTTCTCCTCTGGCTCCCCCATGATGGCTCCCAAAGTTCCGTTGCTTCGTTCTTCCACAGAAAACTCGGATGAACCAATTCAATTCGGGGCCTCCGTGTCTCCCCAACAACGTAGAGAGCTCCGCAGGAAGAATGGTCTCTGCTTCTACTGTGGGGATGACAAGCATCAAGTGAACAACTGTACTAGGCATAAGAATAAGCAGCCGGAAGAACTTCCGCGCCTAAGTGACCATCGGGGAGGTCACTTGGGCGCACAGGTATTTCCCGTAAATATGAAACCTAATAAGATCTTGCTTCCCTTTCAGGTCTCTTTTGAGGGTAGGTCTGCTACCGGCAGTGCCTTCGTGGATTCAGGGTCTTCTGCTAATATTATGTCTGTGGAATTTGCTATGTCGCTAGCTATGCCATTGATTTATTTGCCTAAACCTGTCCCGGTAGTGGGTATCGACTCCACTCCACTTGCTAATGGTTATTTTACGCAGCATACCCCTGTTTTTGAACTCCTTGTTGGCTCCATTCATTTGGAGCAGTGTTCTGTACTGGTGATGCAGGGATTATCGTCCGATTTGGTTTTAGGCTTTCCCTGGTTGCAGATGCATAATCCCACGTTTAACTGGAATACTGGGGATCTTACCAAATGGGGTAATGAATGCAAGACCTCATGTTTTTCTGTTAATTTTATTTCTCTCCCTGAGGAGGTAAACACTCTACCTGAGTTTATTCAGGACTTCGATGATGTTTTTTCTAAAAAGGCCTCCGAAGTGTTACCTCCTCATAGAGAATACAATTGCGTTATCGATTTGGTACCAGGAGCTAAGCTCCCTAAGGGTAGGATATTTAATCTCTCTTGTCCCGAACATGAAGCCATGAGAGACTATATCCAGGAATGCCTGGCCAAGGGTTACATTCGCCCCTCTACTTCTCCGGTAGGTGCTGGCTTCTTCTTCGTAGGGAAGAAGGATGGTGGTCTTAGGCCGTGCATCGATTACCGAAACTTGAATAAGGTCACTGTAAGGAAACAGTATCCCCTTCCTTTGATTCCTGATCTCTTCAATCACGTTCAGGGGGCCCAATGGCTCTCTAAGTTTGATCTTCGGAGGTCTTATAACCTTATCTGCATCAGAGAGGGGGATGAGTGGAAGACTGCTTTTAACACGCCCGAAGCTCATTTCGAATACCTCGTCATGCACTTTGGGTTGTGTAATGCTCCCGCGGTCTTCCAGAATTTCATAAATGAGACTTTAAGAGACTACCTGGGGGTATTTCTTGTAGTGTACCTTGATGACATACTTGTGTTTTCCAAGGACTGGTCCTCCCACATTGAGCATATCAGGAAGGTGCTCCAGGCCCTTCGGGAAAACAAAGTCTTTGCTAAAACCAAAAAATGTGTGTGTTGGGGTGCAGGAAATACCATTTTTGGGTCAAATCCTCACTCCTAATGAATTCCGCATGGACCCTGCCAAGGTTCAGGCTGTGGCTGAATGGGTCCAACCTGCCTCCCTGAAGGCGTTACAGTGCTTCCTGGGGTTTGCTAATTATTACAGGAGGTTTATTGCTAACTTCTCGGTCATCGCTAAGCCTCTTACGGATCTTACTCGCAAATGGTGCTGATCTCTTCCACTGGCCTCTGGAGGCGGTCCAGGCTTTTGAGGTCCTTAAAGGGATCCTGTCACCAGCATTTTAGCTATAAAGCCAGCAATACCTGGTGAAAGTGGGTGAAAAATCATTGTCATCTAAGCTATAAATATGTTCTAAGTAAGCTCTGTAGCTTTAGTATTCCGTTTTTCAGTGGTCCCACGCCGTATGCAAATGAGCAGAAATGAGTCAAATCTTCATCTGAAAAGAGTCAGATTTTCATTCCTCCAGCATCTCAGAGTGGACTCCACCTCCTTCTTTTTGATTGATAGCTCCTTAGCCAGTCAGGGCCGGACAGGTGGTGGCAGTGGGCGTGGTTAAGAAGCTGCATCCCAGAGGGCAAAATAATTACCATAAAAGGCGGGAAAAGTTTAAACGACTATATTTACTGACAGAGGAGGACTTCAGGAAAGAAGAGAACAGGAATGAACTCTGGACAGCTGCGGCCATTGAGGGGTCAGGTGAGTTTAACAGGTAAGATGTTGATGACAGGATCCATTTAAGAAGTGCTTTATCTCGGCCCAAGTGCTGATTCAGCCTAACCAAATGGAGCCATTCATCGTGGAGGTTGACACCTCCGAGGTGGGGGTGTGGGTGCTGTCTTGTCACAGGGTACCAGGTCCCTCACCCATCTCCGTCCCTGTGCCTACTTCTCCAGGAAGTTCTCGTCCATTGAGAGTAACTATGACATTGGCTACCTCAAACTCTTAGCCATTAAATGGGCATTTGAAGAGTGGTGCCACTCCCTTTAGGGGGCTAGGCACCAGGTAACGGTCCTTACCGACCACAAGAATCTGGTTTTCCTAGAATCTGCCCGGAGGCTAAACCCGAGACAAGCTCGATGGGCTTTGGTTTTTTACTAGATTCAACTTTTTGGTCACCTATAGGGCTGGGTCTAAAAATATTAAAGCTGATGCACTGTCGCGTAGCTTCATGGCCAGCCCTCCTTCGGAGGAAGATCCTGCTTGTGTTTTGCCCCAGGTATAATCATTTCCTCTGTTGATTCTGATTTAGTCTCCGAAATAGCGGCTGATCTAGGTTCAGCTCCCAGGAACCTTCCTGAGAACAAGCTGTCTGTTCCCCTGCAATTTCGGCTAAGGGTATTCAGGGAAAATCATGACTCTGCACTATCTGGCCATCCAGACATCCTGAGTACCAAGCACCTCATTGCCAGAAACTATTGGTGGCCTGGGTTGCCTAAAGACGTTAAGGCCTACGTCGCCGCTTGTGAAATTTGTGATAGGTCCAAGACTCCCAGGTCCCGACCAGCGGACTTACTATGTTCTTTGCCCATTCCCCAGAGACCTTGGACCCATATCTCCATGGATTTTATCACCGATCTGCCTCCAACTCAAGGTAAGTCGGTGGTGTGGGTTGTAGTAGACCGCTTCAGTAAGATGTGCCAATTTGTGCCCCTCAAGAAACTACCCAATGCTAAGACGTTAGCTACCTTGTTTGTCAAACATATCCTGCGTCTCCATGGGGTTCCTGTCAATATTGTTTCTGACATAGGGGTACAATTTGTTTCATTGTTTTGGAGAGCTTTCTGTAAAAAGTTGGAGATTGATCTGTCTTTCTCTTTGGCCTTCCATCCTGAAACTAATGGCCAAACCAAGAGGACTAATCAGTCTCTAGAACAATATTTAAGGTGTTTTATCTCTGACTGTCAATGTGATTGGGTCTCCTTTTCCCTCTCCGAATTTTCCCTTAATAACCGGGTCAATAACTCGTCAGGGGTCTCCCCCTTTTTCTGTAATTTTGGGTTTAATCCACGGTTCTCTTCCGTTTCACCTGGTGGTTCCAACAATCCTGAGGTAGATGTCGTTCTTCGGGAACTGTGCACAGTCTGGGCCCAGGTTCAGAAGAACCTAGAGGAGTCCCAGAGCATACAAAAGACTCAGGCAGATAGAAGACGTTCTGCTAACTCCTTGTTTGTGGTCGGGGATCTGGTGTGGCTGTCCTCAAAAAATGTGCGCCTTAAAGTCCCGTCCAAAGAATTAGCTCCCCGGTATATAGAGCCGTACAAGGTCATTGAGGTCCTTAACCCTGTCTCCTTCCGACTGGACTTACCCTCGTCTTTTTTAATACACGACGTGTTTCATGCCTCCCTCCTGAAACGCTGCTCCCCGTCCTTGGCTACCTCGAGGAAACCTACGGTCCCGGTTCTCACCCCTAAAGGGGTAGAATTCGAGGTGGCCAAGATTGTGGACAGCAGGATTGTCCAACGCTCCCTCCAGTACCTGGTCCATTGGAGAGGATATGGGCCTGAGTAGAGGACTTGGGTACCCGCCCGGGATGTTCACGCTGGGGTATTGCTCAGAAGGTTCCATCTTTGGTTCCCCAATAAGCCAGGTCCACCTAGAAAGGGTCCAGTGGCCCCTCATAAAAGGGGGGTACTGTAAAGGATCTGCTAGACACACATTCTGTGTTGACTGGGTTTAATCAGTCTGCACCTGCTCCTAGGTCTGATAGAGTGACTCGATCTGCTACCACTCAGGCCGGTAGGCTCAGGAGTTGGAGAACCTATCACAGCCTGGCCAGACGGTTCTAGCTCCCGCCCTCGGTCTATTTATACCTTCATTTCCTGCTTGTCTTTGCCTGTGATTCTTTCCTGTTTCCTGGCTCTGCTGCTCCTGCTATTATTATTGACCTTGCTTCATTTTGACCCTGGCTTTACTGACTACGCTCCGTTCTGTGTTTTGTACCTCATACACTCCTGGTTTGACTCGGCTCGTTCACTACTCCTGTTGCTCACGGTGTTGCCGTGGGCAACTGCCCCATTTCCCTTAGCTTCTGTGTACCCTTGTCTGTTTGTCTGTCGTACACATATTGAGCGTAGGGACCGTCGCCCAGTTGTACGCCGTCGCCTAGGATGGGCCGTGCAAGTAGGCAGGGACTGAGTGACGGGTAGATTAGGGCTCACCTGTCTGTCTCCTTACCCCGTCATTACACTGTGACTGTCTTATTCATCCGAATGTGGCCTGCAGCAATTCATGCACATGCTGCAGAAACAATCCATTCAGCTAAATGGGACTGATTTTCAGTCACAAAAATGTATGCAACAAATCTGCTCCATGTGAATATACCCTAAGACTCCACATCTTGGTTTAGCCAGATGAATTAAAATGAAGTCAAGAGTGCCCATATCACTTCCAAGGATGACACTGAAAAATAATCCCTTTATAATCAAAACACTCAAACATCCAAGTGGCTTCCACAAACACCTGTGATGTCAGAGTAGGCAAAGGTGGAGGTCATGAAAACACCGGGGTAAGAGGAGTCAGGAAGAAGACAACTTTTCTTTGGATACAGATAACTGGTAATAAAGATGTAATTGATAGTAGGCATGGCATCACTGTCACCAAATGAAATAAGTATGTAAGTAAATAAAAACATTTTACAGAGGATTCACAAACTCATGCAATAATATACCCATATCATTTATGTCTATTTATGTCTTTATGCACTCTTACTCTGGGACTTTACTTAAAAGTAAAGTGCACATACAAATGTTTCCGTCCTTACCTTTCCTCTTGGCTCAACATATTCTGATATGTGTGGTGCGAGACGACCAGCTTTGAAAAAAAACAACCATATTGCAATACTCTGTCAAGAAATGTCTATGCTATACGTTTCTATCTGTGGCCAACCAATGGTTGTGATGTGAATTGCAGCCTTTCAAGAGTTTCACTAGCATGTCGCGATATTGTAATGAATTTGTTTCATGAGAAATTGGAGTCTGTAATGAAAGTTGAACTACGATAAGTCTGGACACATCTGTATTTGGTATTGCTATCTACAAGAAGAATAAAGTATTATTAAGGGTTAAAATACCGTAGATTGGCCAAAATGTGTAAGAGTACAAGAGGAAAGAATATTCCTACCTTGCTCTGTAAATGAATAGCATTGGCAGCTGGGACTCTACATCCAGCAGCATACATTTATGGTGCTGTGCTCACATGGACACATTGGTTGTGTCCACGCGATCACCACACATGAGTGTTATGATTGAAAGGGGTTGTGATTGACCACTTCAACCCCATGACAATGACCGGATCAGAGAAATTATAAAAAAAATAAAAATAACATTCAATAATTATTACATTATCTGTGAAATATGTATGGACACACATCGCACATTCCAGAGACCCTAATCTAGAGATTCTTTCAGCAAGACAATTACAGGCATTTAAACCTTTTTAAGTCAGGTTCAATAATGACCGCATCGTCAACAAAGACAAGGGTGTTTCTCTGTCCCCCCGGATTTAAGAAACAGCCCTGGGCCTAAAAAAGTTCACTAGGGCTGTCCAGAGACAATTGTGTGCCTTTTAGATGCATAGGCATATCTATTCCAATGCATGATAATAAAAAGAAAATTAAAAGTCCCCTAGTGTAATTTTTTTTATTCAGTTTCATAAAATAATTGGTATTAAATTAAAAACATAAAATGTAAAGAATATACATAGGAGGTATCATCGCAGTCATTACAATCAATACATTAGATTTAATAAGTCATCATGTGTTTGAATACCGCCATGAAAAAAAACCAACTATGGAATAGTTGCAGTCCACTAAAAAAAAAAAGCAACATAGCTAAAATGATATTTTATATGTACCTCAAATTTATACCAACAAAATTTGAATGCAGTTTGGGAAAACAGCAAAATATGCTGTATTTCCTAAAATAAAAAAATAGAAGTGCCCTTAAGGGGTTAAAGGAAGCAAAATTACGAAACAAAATGCGTCATTCCAAAAGGTGATATTTGACCTGAGGCATAAATGTCCCCTGGTCATAAAGAGGCAGAATATTTTTTCAAAAAAGGTCCTCTCTCTGACTTCATGAATGTGGTAAATTGTTACCAACAGATAAAGGACAAATCAACATTTAATAAAGAAAATTCTTTACATTAACCTATATTGAAAAATGTAATTTTGTTGTGCAGATAATGTCATTGAACGAAAGCGTGTGATCTATAGGTGATAATATTGCAATATCATTGTGTTCACAGTTGTTGTCATGAAATTCAAGCAAAGGTTAAAATATACAGCAAGGTTTTATATACCTTATAAAAATGCTGCCAGTTCGCTCTCTGGTTCTTTACAATGTATAAAATGATTCTGACCTTGTTCCACCTCTAAGAAAAAGTTAGGCTTTACTTTTACGCATAGTACAACTTCTTAACTGTTTCTATTCCTAAAAATTTGTAAAAAAAATAAAATTCAATAATTATTACATTGTCTGTGAAATATGTATGGACACACATGACACATGCCAGAGACTCTAGTGTAGAGATTCTTTCAGCAAGACAATATAGGTATCTATTACTTTATAATAAAAGGTTAGATCTAAAGAACATTTAATGATAAACATATAAAAAATATATGAAAAAAACATAATATTTATTGCTGTGAAAAAATAACATGTAAAATGTGAGCTTGAATTTTAGTATCCCTTTTTGTTTTATTTTTATTTTCAGAACCCTAAGGTTTAATGCACATGATGCGTATTACGTTCGGCTTTGCCGCGCGAATTTGCGTGCAGCAAATCCGCAGCGTTATACAGTACCAGCATAGCCAATGAGATTCCGGAAAAACTCATGTACATGCTGCAGTATTTTTTGGGACGGAAATTGACCTGCGGTGAAATTTTTAGAATCCGCAACATGTCAATTTATCTTGTGTTTCTGCTGGTGAGTTGTATCTACCTAGTGCTGTGGAAAATCGCGCAAAAATTTTCAGCTTGAAAACATGCTGAAAAACGCATCAAAATGTAAATATCGCACTGAAAAATGCATCGACAAACGCACAATTAGGTGCGATTCTTACCTGCGAATTACCTGTGGTTTTGGTGTGTATTTCCGAATCAATATATGCATGTAGCCTAAAGGGATTTCCCAACTATAAAATGTTATGTCAATTGGGAGGTGGTCTGGAATTGTTTAGAAAATGTACGGAAACAAAATAAAAAAGAGGGATACTGTAGGCGCTGCTTGGTTGTGATAAAATGTTGGTTTATTGCATAAAAGCAAGGTAAACAGAGTGCTACGCGTTTCAACGCCGGACTGGCATCTTCCTCAGGCAGATAAAACATACAGTAAAAGAACATGTATATATATATATATATATATATATATATATATATATATACACAGGCAGTTGAAAAATGATAGGGTCAATTCAGACGTGGCAATAGAAAAAAACCGCCAAAACAAGGTAAGGTCAAAGGTCACAGAGTGACTAGTGATTGCATATTTGATAGAAAATAATGTGGCACATGGTTGTTCTATGCATAACAGTGTAACATAACATAAACAAATCATATGATAGTTGCGATGCCCGTTAGTTACATTTGGTTCATGTTAAAAAAACTCAAACAATTCATATTTTATAAATTGTATAAAGACATTTTATAAAAAACTGGGGTGGAGATCCTAAATGGATGAATGAATGAGATGTAAAAATAAAAAACATATATCAGAGACTCCTTACTGTGTATCGTACAAGGGGAGACCACGCCTGCGGTAGCCATGGACACCGTGGACACGGACCATGGAACGCACAATGGAACGCACCAACATCCAGCGTTGTATGGGCATGTGGGAGTCATGACAACAATCACGGCAATTCGTGAGGGCCAAATGTCAATGGAACGCACAGTGGAACGCAAACCGGACCACACGAAGCAAAGTACAGAAGGGAGAGGAATGGTAAGTGCAAACTTATATTTGTACATTAATAAACAATTCAAATGTGTGCTTTGTAGTCATCGTATTGTTAAAATGCTCCGTGGGGGGAGATGGATATACAGTGAAGGAAATAAGTATTTGATCCCTTGCTGATTTTGTAAGTTTGCCCACTGTCAAAGACATGAACATTCTAGAATTTTTAGGCTAGGTTAATTTTACCAGTGAAAGATAGATTATATTTTAAAAAAAAACAGAAAATCACATAGTCAAAATTATATATATTTATTTGCATTGTGCACAGAGAAATAAGTATTTGATCCCTTTGGCAAACAAGACTTAATACTTGGTGGCAAAACCCTTGTTGGCTCGCACAGCAGTCAGACGTTTTTTGTAGTTGATGATGAGGTTTGCACACATGTTTGATGGAATTTTGGCCCACTCCTCTTTGCAGATCATCTCTAAATCATTAAGATTTTGAGGCTGTCGCTTGGCAACTCGGATCTTCAGCTCCCTTCATAAGTTTTAGATGGGATTAAGGTCTGGAGACTGGCTAGGCCACTCCATGACCTTAATGTGCTTCTTTTTGAGCCACTCCTTTGTTGCCTTGGCTGTATGTTTCGGGTCATTGTCATGCTGGAAGACCCAGCCACGAGCCATTTTTAATGTCCTGGTGGAGGGAAGGAGGTTGTCACTCAGGATTTGACGGTACATGGCTCCATCCATTCTCCCATTGATGCGGTGAAGTAGTCCTGTGCCCATAGCAGAGAAACACCCCCAAAACATAATGTTTCCACCTCCATGCTTGACAGTGGGGACGGTGTTCTTTGGGTCATAGGCAGCATTTCTCTACCTCCAAAACACGGCGAGTTGAGTTAATGCCAAAGAGCTCAATTTTAGTCTCATCTGACCACAGCACCTTCTCCCAATCACTCTCAGAATCATCCAGATGTTCATTTGCAAACTTCAGACGGGCCTGTACATGTGCCTTCTTGAGCAGGGGGACCTTGCGGGCACTGCAGTATTTTAATCCATTACGGCGTAATGTGTTACCAATGGTTTTCTTGCTAACTGTGGTCCCAGCTGCCTTGAGCTCATTAACAAGTTCCCCCGTGTAGTTTTTTTTTTTTTTGTATAAACTCTTTTTATTGAAAGTAGACATACATAACATTTTAATACATATTGTTTTACATGTTTTCTTGAGTTACATAGTACATTAACACTGTTTATCAGTGAGCCATCACATCTTATCATCTCATGCCAATTTACATACTATGTTCGCGTAAATAATGTGTTTCTTTTCATGACCAAGCTTGTGTCTACTAGTGTTCGGAACAAATAATGAACGGACATACATACATTAAAAGAAACAAAGAACATGTGAACCACTGTGATCATGTCTCAGATATAAACCGCAGATATCATTTGTTTATTTACGGACCAGATTGCAATGTTAATAAGCAAGTATAGCTCTATTTCCTATCTTCTATCTATGTTTACTATTTGCCTCCTTGTGTCCTTTCATATTTCCAAACTTTATTTCTACAATTTGTCCCTATAATCTATCCAGGGCTGCCATATATTTAAGAAGGAACTTCTATTTTTGTTTTCCCACGCAGCTAATTCTTCCAACCTGCAGATCTGGTGTACTTTAATCAAAAGTTGCGCTCTAGTAGGAGGGAGTGTCTTTTTCCATTGAGCTGGGATCAGTAACTTTGCTGCAGATATTAAATAAGTGGGTAGATTTTTTGTTGAAGGCGAGAAATCTTTAATAGGTAACCAAAGCAACACTAATTCTTTCGTGAGGTTTATTGAGATCGAGCACACATCTCTGATTAAAGTTTCCACTTCTTTCCAAAAATCTTGAATTTTCGCACATAACCACCAAATATGTGACATATTACCTATTTCTTTATTACATCTCCAGCATGTGTTCACTGATAAGACTGATATACTGTGTAAGAATTCAGGTGTTCTGTACCACCGTGTGAGTATTTTATATGAATTTTCCTGTACTCTCATGCATCTCGAAAAACCGTGGGAGTGTCTCAGTATAATAGATCTCTCTTTTTCAGAGAATCTACAGTCAAATTCTTTCTCCCAAGCATACACAAAATTCGGAACATTATTTGTCATATTAGTTATTAGTTCTTTATATATTTTGGAAATAGATTTTTTGGGAGTTGTGGGGAACAGTATATAATTTTCTAACCAAGTCGGTTCTGATTTTCTCTCTTTTGCTAACGATTTCAACTTCTGACATGTGTGTGTAAAATCCAGTGTTTGTATATCATTTGGTTGCGGTATGTGTAATTCTCTGTGTAATTGCTTTAAAGATGGTAGCTCAGTTTGTTCGAAGAGCCTCGCTATTTTTATGGGGTGCAGCTGTGACCATGTCTCTGGAATCCGAGAGCAGTTTTTGTCGACTACACATGGTGCTATAGATAAAGGCATCAGAGTTGAGTACATATTCTCCTGTAGATGTAAGGCCGAGGAAGTTTGACATGTCTTAATTAGTCCCCTAGTCATGTCACTCTGAATCACTGTTCTGGGGGGTAATTGTGACTTTACCCACAAATAAGATACCATGTTATTACCTAAAGAATTTCTTTCTATATCAACATGTGGCAGAGATATATTTTTGTTTGTTAATTGTGTCCATCTCCCTAGTTGTATAGCTCTATAATAAGTATTTAGATCCGGGAATGACAACCCCCCTTCTCCTTTTTTCCTTATTAATTGTGCGTATGCAATTCTAGGGCGTTTTTTATTCCATAAGAACTCCATGAATAATCTTTTAAATCTAGAAAAGTAATACTTTGGTACATCAATGGGCAAGGATTGTAAAATGTAAAGAATTTGAGGTATGACAAAGGCTTTAATCAGGTTTTTCCTACCTAGCATTGTCATAAATGGTATTTTCAGTTTTGCCAAAAATTTTTTAATTTTGTAGTATATTGGATTATAATTTCTATCAAACAGCATGTTTGGGTTCGCTGTAATTTTTAAACCTAAATATTTTAGTTCAGACTTTGGCCATTTAAAGGGAGACTTTGTACTGACCGCTAGAAATAAATTATGTGGTAGTGATACATTAAGCGCTTCTGATTTGTCATAATTGATTTTAAAGTTAGATACTTGACCAAATTCTTCAAAGATCCGTAAAATGTTTGGAAGCGCTTCTAGGGGATTAGTTATATAAATTAGTAAATCGTCAGCAAAGGCAGCTGTTTTATGTTCAAAATTCCCTACTTGAAGTCCCTTAATTTTAGAAGTTTGTCTTATTTTTAATAATAAAGTTTCCATTACCAGTATGAACAAGGTAGGGGATAATGGACATCCTTGGCGTGTTCCATTTCCAATAGGGAAGGGGGCTGAAAAGACGCCATTCACTTGTATTCTTGCTGAGGGGTTCTTATATAAGGAGAAGATTGCATCAATAAATTGTTGCGGGAAGCCAAATTTGTGTAGAACCGCTTTTAAATAAGGCCAGTCGATCCGGTCAAATGCTTTTTCTGCATCCGTGCCGAGAAGCATTAGCGGAATTTTATGTTGTTTTGCATAGAACAAGGCTTGAATGGTTCTAGTAGTGTTGAACTTCCCTTCTCGTCCAGGCACAAATCCCACTTGTTCCACTCCTATCAGTTTGGCCAGAAAGAAACTTATTCTTGTCGCTAATATTTTTGCCCACCATTTTAAATCTGTATTTAACAGTGAGATGGGTCTATAATTACCGCATCTTTCCAGGTCCCTCCCCTCCTTAGGGATTATTGTGATATTTGCTGCTAATGTTTGCATTGGGAATTGCGTTCCTTTCAAAACATCATTACATACCGACATAAAATAAGGTAATAAGGTTTGTTTAAATTTTTTAAAGTAGATTATCGGGAGACCATCTGGTCCGGGACTTTTCCCATTTGGAATTGAGCTCAGGCATTTTTCTATTTCCTCTAAAGTGAATGGTGCAATTAACGAAGATTTTTCCTCTTCTGTTAGGGATGGGGTCTCAATTGACTTCAAAAAATTCCCTACCAAATTAGCCCTAGAATCTTCCTTATTTTGTTCACTTGTATCTAGGTTATATAGCCCTTCATAATATTTCCTGAATTCTTGAGCTATTTGGGCTGTCTTTGTGACTTTCTTGTTTACGTTGTCTCGTATAGTTGATATAAATGTTTTCCTTCTCTGCTGTTTAATAAGATTTGACATCATTTTATTTCCCTTATCTCCGTGTGCATATGTTTTATATTTTAGTAGCTGCAGGGATTTCGCTGTTCTTACATTCAATATATTCTTCAATTTTTGTCTGAGGTTCTGTAGTTCTATCTGATTAGCTTTCAATTGCGATTTCTTATGTACTGCTTCTAAGTAGGATATTTGGTTTAACACTTCGTTTATTAGTTGAGATCTCTGTTTCTTTACTCTCGAGCCCAAGGCTATTAATTCTCCTCTCACAAACGCCTTATGTGTCTCCCATAATACAGGTCTAGATATGAGAGGATCATCATTAAAAGCAAAGAATTCTTTCATTTTACTTTCAATTGAAGCTACATCTGTATTATTTTCTAATAGTGTGTCGTTTAATCTCCAATTCCACTCCCTGACAGGTAATTCTGTCAAAGTTATCTTAACAGAAATCGGGGCATGATCGGAGACCGTAATGTTCCCAATTGTGGAAGCACATATTTGGGGTAAATATTGTTTAGGTAGAAACAGATAATCTAAGCGATGGTACGAATCGTGTGGGTTAGAGTAGAAGGTGTAATCTCTCATAGATGGGTGTTGTAGTCTCCATACGTCTATTAATTGGAATTTGTTTAGCATGACTTTAAGACGTCTCAAGTTTCTGTGGGCAACAGGTGAAACTTTGGAAGAGGAATCCATAAGCGGGTCTAAAGTCAGGTTAAAGTCTCCCCCTAATACTACTAGACCCTCGAAAAAGGGTTGCAATAAACGCATAATTTTCAGTAACCATTGCGCCTGTCTCACGTTCGGTGCATAGAGGTTTACTAACGTTACTTTCCTACCGGAAATAGAACCTTTTATGAAGATATATCTACCTAATGGATCTACTTGTGAAGTTTCCAGGGTAAATGGTATAGTATTTCGTATTCCAATTGAAACGCCTCTAGAGGCCGCACTATGAGTGCAATGATACCATTTGTCATATGTTTTGGTATGGATTGCAGGGATCTTGTTTGTTTTAAAGTGTGTTTCCTGCAAGAAGACCAAATCGGCATCTTCTCGTCTCATTAAGTTGAATATTTGGCTTCTTTTTTGCGGGATATTCAATCCTTTAACATTAAAAGATACTATTTTGCACGAAGCCATCTATTTACCTCATTGCGAGACAGGCGCAGTATTATCCAAGCACGATCACAGTTCAAACTTAACAACTCATATACAAATACATTTTCAAACTCTTCTTCTATATCCTGCTCTCCTTGTCTAGTTGAGTTTAGTAATATGTCAAGATATAGAGTTAAACATATTTTAATGACCATATAGAGACAGAACTTCTCCCTGGTCACTGTTTGCCTCTCCTCACTAGAACAACAAGAAAGCAAGGAAAAACAGGAGGGGGGGGTAAGCATAGCGCCACCAGATATAAATTCCCCCTCCAGAATCTTTAGTAGCATATTAAACAATCTTTACGGTAAAGAACAGCTCCTCCTCTCTTTATGCTAAACTGAATGCAACATCTTTTTTCCTACAGGGATATTTTAGTACAGCCATTTTACATTTTCTCATCCACTTATATTTATATAATGCCATGAAATAAAATGGCGTAATCTTGAAAAAGTATGGAAAGAGATAAAATGGGTGAGATATAGATAAAACATATTTTGACATCACTCACGCATCTTCTAATTTCACCGCTTCTGTAGTAATGAGAAAATTATATTATCACAAAACGTCCTTCTGTCCAAGTCAAGTGTCTCGAGGTCTGAAATCGGACGTTTGTTGTTTCTTATTCCTTGGAGACTTCAATCTAGAGGCTCTCTGCCATTCCTCTTGTGTCGGTAGAGCCGGAAAATTTGTATCCATCTGTGCCGGTAGCCAGGACGGGATGTCAATTGGTTGTATTTCCGTCTTCTCCCAGAATTTCGTCAAATCTTCTGGAGCTCGAATGGAGATTTGCCGTCCATCTTTTATGGTAGCTAACCCGAACGGATATAGCCATCTCACAGGTAATTTATTAGCTCTCAATTTATCCGTGACAGGTTTCAAAATTCTCCTCTTTGCAAGGGTACTAGGAGCAAGATCTTGAAAAAATAATAATTTGGATTCTTCGTACTGAAAGTCTCCTTTTTCTCTCGCTGCTTTCAACAAACATGCCGTATCCACAAAACTCAGCAGTCCGCAAATTATATCTCTTGGAGGTTCATGCAGTGCAGGTTTTGGTCTCAGAGCTCTGTGTACACGCTCTATCACCATTGTAGCGGCTCTTTCTTGCCCCACTAGTTCCACAAAAATTTGATTCGTCACCTGTTGCAGCTCTTCTCCTGTTGTCAGTTCGGAAAGGCCTCTAATTCTTATATTCCGTCTTCTGCTACGATTTTCTTGATCCTCTATCATCAGGTGCGTATTATTAATGTGGAGTTGATGTGATGCAAGCGTCGTATTAATCGCAGCACTATGCTCCAAGATGGAGGACTGGGCCTCTTCCAACGCATCCACTCTGTGCCCAATTTGTCTGATGTCGTTTTTGATATCCGCTAATTCTTGCATTATCGGTGAGACCGCCTGTGTCAGGGCTTTCTTAAAATATGACCTCGACAAAGTATCTCTACTTCTTGCCGTATCCGAGTATGTTGTCGAGCTTTCTCCATCGGAGTCGTCATCTCCGGCCTCTTCTGCTTGGCACTCCAGCGCCATTTTTGCCGGGGCCGTGAGTTTTTTCCTCAGAAATTTATCCATTTCAGGTTGTTGTTTCCCCTGTTTTGCCAGACCAGGAGATTCTTTGTATTTATCTTTAGAGGTTCTCACCATTTTGTCGCTGTTTTATCGCTGTATACCGCTTAAAAGCTGTTGTTTCTGGAGGTGAAGTGAGGAGCCCTTAAGTTAAGCGTCCATCACAATGCGCGGTAACTCCGCCCCCCCCCCCGTGTAGTTTTTGGCTGAGCTCTCACCTTTCTCAGGATCAAGGATACCCCACGAGGTGAGATTTTGCATGGAGCCCCAGATCAATGTCGATTGACAGTCATTTTGTATGTCTTCCATTTTCTTACTATTGCACCAACAGTTGTCTCCTCACCCAGCGTCTTACTTATGGTTTTGTAGCCCATTCCAGCCTTGTGCAGGTCTATGATCTTGTCCCTGATATCCTTAGAAAGCTCTTTGGTCTTGCCCATGTTGTAGAGGTTAGAGTCAGACTGATTAATTCAGTCTGTGGACCGGAGTCTTTTATACAGGTGACCATTTAAGACAACTGTCTTTAATGCAGACACCAAGTTGATTTGGAGCGTGTAACTGGTCTGGAGGAGGCTGAACTCTTAATGGTTGGTAGGGGATCAAATACTTATTTATCTGTGCACAATGCAAATAAATATATATAATTTTGACAATGTGATTTTCTGTTTTTTTTTTAAATATAATCTATCTCTCACTGGTAAAATTAACCTAGCCTAAAAATTCTAGACTGTTCATGTCTTTGACAGTGGGCAAACTTACAAAATCAGCAAGGGATCAAATACTTATTTCCTTCACTGTATGTATGACATATAGTATTATGATAACAATTTTTCTAATAAGTATAAATAAAAATACAAATACATACCAAGAGGAGATTGTTTGGAAAATAGGATAATAATGGTATAATAATATGTTAATAATAATACAGATGCTAAGATACAGTTGCTAAGACAAGGGATATTATTAAATTGACAATGGGATGATAGGTATAAATAAAAGTACATGCCAAGGGGAGATTGTTTGGAAAACAGGACAGTTGCTAAGATACAGTTGCTAGGACAAGGGATATTATTAAATTGACAATGGGATAGGGGAATAGAATTGCGGAATTAATCTAATGCAGATTCTGTGATGTTGTTAAGCCCATTTGGATGTAAGGTCCCCAACTTATAAATCCAGAAATTCTCCCTCTGTTTTAGTCTGGTAAATCTGTCAGATAGTTCACACGGTATGCTTTCAATGGGAGTGACTGTCAAAACATCAAAGTTGCATTTATGTTTCAGAGCGCAATGTCGGGATACGCTATGTTTCGGATAACCATTTTTAACATTAAACCTATGTTTATTAATCCTATCTCTAAGGGTTTGGGTTGTGTGACCCACATATTGGAGGTTGCATGTGCATTGTAATAGGTAGACCACATAGCTGCTACCGCAATTCAAAAAGCTTTTTATTGCGAAACTTTCATTAGTCACCACGGAGGTAAAATTAGAAATCTTGGTATTGATACTCAAACAACATAGGCATCTTGTTTTCACACAACGGAAAGAGCCATAGGTAGTCAAAGGTGTTTTACAGGGGTGCTGTTGGACAGTGCGCAATTTGCTGGGGGCAATAAGGTTCCTCAAAGTTTTCGCCCTCCTATTGGTAATCTTGGGTTTGGCTGGAATAAGATCTTTCATGTATTGGTCATTAGTGAGAATGTGCCAATGTTTTTGCAATGTGGAGCTGATCAGTCTACTCCCTTTATTGAAGGTAGTAATAAAATTGCATCTAAAATCACCTGATTTATTTGTGGCAATGGTTAGAGGGTTTAGGCAATCGAGTTGTGTCAGTGATTTTGCTCTGGTCTCAGCGCCTTTAATCAGGCTAGAGGGGAAGTTTCTTTCTTTGAACCTTTTCCTCAATACGTTACATTCTTTTTGAAAATCTAAGTTATGGGAACAATTTTTTCTAATCCTCTTGAACTGGCCAAAGGGTACATTCTTTAGCCAAGGTGGGTAGTGGGCACTCCTGAGGTTCAGATAGCTGTTAACATCAACCCCTTTGAAGTGGTTAACACGCGGCCCTTTTTATCAATTGTGAGATCCAAGAAGTCAATTTTGCTGACAGAGCACTCATGTGAAAAAAAGATTCCAAAGGTGGTGTCATTTAGGTGTTTCATGAGATGGGTGATCATGGTTAGATCACCTTTTATGATGAATATAAGGTCGTCTATATAACGCTTATAGAAGATGATATTGTCTTTATATATATGATCACCAAAAATGTATATGTCTTCAAAAGCTCCCATTTACAAAGTAGCGTATGATGGGGCAAAACGTGATCCCATCGCACAACCTTTAATCTGTCTAAAAAACTTTCCTTCGAAAGTGAAGATATTATGAGTGAGTATGAAATCAATGCTTTTTATTAAAAAATTGATTTGATTGTTCGGGAGACGTGTATCTGTGATCAGAAATGACAAAATTGCCTCTGTTTCTAAATCATGTGGAATGTTAGTATACAAGGATGATAAGTCCGCAGTTAAAAACCAGAGGTCAGTTAGATCATGAGTGGATTATAGCGCAAATAATTCCCTAATGAGATGTGTGGAGTCTCTTAGGTAAGATGGTAATTTGATGATGAAAGGTTGGAGATGCATGTCAATGAAGTGGGACAAATTACTGGTAAGTGACCCAATTTCTGAAATGATCGGTCGGCCTGGGGGGTTGGATAAGGATTTATGGATTTTAGGCAAATGGTATAGGAAAGGGATAGTGGGAAATGGAACAGTTAAGAATGATTTTTCTTTCTTACTCAAAATGTTGTCTTGAAATGCTTCCTCAATGTGTGTTTTGTATTTATTTAGAAATGAAGGGATGGGATTAGACTGCAGTCTCTCATAATAGTTAGTGTCTGACAATAGTCTGTAAGCTTCATTGACATAATCGATGCGGTCCTGTATGATAATACCGCCCCCCTTGTCGGCTGATCGTATAATAATTTGCTGATTTTTTTGTATATTTTTGAGGGAGATGCGTTCTGATTTGGTGAGATTGTCTGTCATGATGAGTGGTTTTTCAATTGTTTTAAAGTCGTTACTGACCAGATTAAAAAAGGTTCTTAAGGCAGGTCCCCGATGGTGTAGTGGATAGAAAGAAGATTTTGGGCATACATCAACTCTGACAGGCGTGGGTGAACTTGGACGTATGTCGGGAACAGGCGGAATAACGGAAGGGGAGATTGCGAAATGTCGCAGCAAGGTTAATTTGCGTATGAACCTATTTAGGTCCATAAAAATTTCAAAGCCATTAGGCGTCGTTGTTGGACAAAAAGAGAGGCCCTTGTATAATAGGCTAATTTCGTCATTACTGAGTTTGTATGTGGATAAGTTGAATAATTTTGCTGTCTCTGTTTGTGTTTTTTGGGGAGGTGAGGGAAACTTAGATCTACCCCCTCTACACCCTCTGGTTCTACTTCTAATTTTCTTTTTGACGTGACTTTTTGGATTTTTGGGAAGAAGGCCGTTAGGGTCCTGGGTTTCTGACTTTTTAGTATAGGCAGAAGGACGTCCCGTGTGTGGGAACTTGGGGTGATCGGGGGCATGGTGAACTGTGAGGGGAGTCCTAAAAAATATACCGTGGCAATAGTATTGTCAAATGTAGGTCCTAACTCGTCTATGGTTACATTTTAAACCGTTGGAAGTGCATCTGGGACTATGTTGTCATGTAAGGATAAATGTAGAAGAGAGGGGGGAAAAGGTGACACAATGTTGCTTTCAATGGAGTCGTTAAAATGTGGAGAGTTTGGTGGGGTATCAGGGATTAAGTTAAAAAGTTTAAGATGTGCATCCAAATTATGGGCCTTGAAAGCATGTAGGGGTATTTGGCCCAAAGCGATGGAATTTGGCATGTGTGAAACAGGATTCGTGGTGGGGATGGAAATGGCGGAACTATTCGGGGCTACATTTGTTATGGGGTTATGGTTATGGGAGACACTAATTTGGATATTGGTTGCATTTTTGTTGTGATTCTTATTTGTATTTACAACGGGAGCGATGTCACCATTAGCATAACGTTTGGGAGCAGATCGTTTGAAATAATTAAATGCATTATTGCGAAGGGGAGTATCTGGGGGTTTCTTGTAGGGTTCATGCAATGTGCCTATGGTGCGCTGGGGTTTGGATGTCCTGTCATCTAATTTGTTCTCTGCATAGTCAGTTCTGTCCCTTCTCAGTTTTTTCATTTTCTTTGAAATTGTGTCTCTCTCAAAGACATGAAGGCGTTCCATAGTGGTTAGTTTTTATCACAACCAAGCAGCGCCTACAGTATCCCTCTTTTTTATTTTGTTTCTGTGCATTTTCCATGTAGGTGTAATGACGGGGGTGGGGAGACAGACAAGTGAGCCCTAATCTACCCGCCGCTCAGTCCCTGCCTACTTGCAACGACCCGCCCTAGGCGACGGGGTACAACTGGGCGATGGTCCCTACGCTCAATAAGTACACGACAGACAAACAGACAAGGGTACACAGAGCTAGGGGGAGAAAGGGGCAGTTGCCCACGGCAACACCGTGAGCAACAAGAGAAGTGAACAAGCCGAGTCAAACCAGGAGAGTACGAGGTGCCAAACGCAGAGCAGGAGAGTAGTCAGCAAGCCGGGGTCAATATGAAGCAAGGACAATAGTACAAGAAGCTGCAGCAGGGCCAGGAAACCAAACGAGAAGAATCACAAGCAAAGGAGGAACAGGAAAGGCAGGTATAAATAGACAGAGGGCGGGAGCTAGCTACGTCTGGCCAGGCTATGATAGGTTCTCCCACTCCTAAGCCTACCACCCTGAGTGGTGGAAGATGGAGTCAGTCTCACAGACATAGAAGCAGGTGCAGACTGATTATCTATGGGCTTTAACACAGAAGCTGTGCCTGGCAGATCCTTTACAGTAGGGCAACTCCTTAGGGTGTTTGCATTTGGGGATCGGTGGCAGCTTACTCCGCATTGCATTTACCTACCAGTATTTGCATTTTGGAAGGGGAAGCAACTTTCCACGAAAAATCTCACATCTTCTATACTCCATTCTGGCGCCGTGTCCTTTTGTGTTGGAATTGTTTAGAGAACATGGAGATGCAGGTTACTTGTTTGGTCATCTTAATTCTTGGCAATCCTAAAAGTTATATGTTTCCTGAAGATTAATCATTGACATACACACATGGCCAGCACACTCAGAGCATATATATTGGATAACTGTAAAATTCATTATCTTAATCAGATTTCTCTGCAGTGCTGACCACCAGGGATATGTGCTATTATAATATCTTCACTTAAAGGGAACCTGTCACCAGAATTTCACCTATTGAACTCACCCCTCGCTGGCCACTGCTGTAAAAAGTTAATTGCCAGTATCCCCTCTCCTAAACTCCTTCTCCAACCGCAAATAACAGTCTGCAAACATTTTTTTACCTTTTATGGTAATAATCTGGCAGTCTCGTTCATTCCTCTTCTTATGCCCACCCACCGCCGAAAACTGCCCCACCCTGAGTGCCAAAATCTTGTCTGAGATAGCGCATATGAGCCCCTCATGTATGGTCTGATACGTCCGGGCCTCAAATCTAGTTTCTGCGCATGCGCCGCTATGGTGTCCTGTTGGGAACATGCACCAGTACAGGACATTGATGCACAAGCCTGGTATTTTGTGTGTGCTGGGGGAAGGTGAGGTGCTGTCAATCAAAAGTAAGGAGGTGGCGTAAACTCGGAAAGGCTTGAGGAATGAAGATCTGACTCTTTTCAAATGAATATATGACTCTTATTCTCATTAGCATATGGCAGAGGAAAACAAAAAAAAAATGGAATACTAAAGGTTCAGAGACTACTTAGAAAATAATTATAGGTTACATAAAAAAAAAATGTCACCCACTTCCACCAGGTATTGATGGTTTAAACAGTGAAATGCTGGTGACAGGTTCCCTTTAACCTATATGTGGTATGGGTTTGAACAAGGTAATTCACACACATGTACGGCAAGGTATGTACAGAGAAGTGGGACTCAGGACCCCTTAGTCTGAGAATCACATTTGTAAGGTCATCCTTAGTGCCATCTATGGTTATTTCTATTGGTGGTGCATCCATATATCATATAGTGCCATATAATGCTCAAACAATTCTGGCATACTGCCAATATATACAATAAACAAATGTGACCTCATAAAACTACTGTACCATGTCTAAATAATACTACTATACAGCTATTTCAAATTAAGGGACTACTTTTGCCAAAGGGTTAGTTCACTCAGTGTTTTATAACTCAAAAACTTGGGCTAAACCACCCCCTATTGATTTCAATGGGAGGCAGAGGTGTTTTTCTTCTTGGGCGGCTTTCGGCTGCTCGCAGAAAAAAAAGTAGGCATGCTCTTTCTTTGAGCAGTTTCCGCCTCTGACCTACCATCGAAATCAATGGAAGGCAGAAAACCTGCAGTGCTACTTTCGGAGTGCTCTTTGCTGCGTTTTTTTGTCTGCGGTTATTGCATTAGATTCAACGGCTGCGGGCAATAAAATGCCGCAAAAAACGTGGAAAGAAGCGTCAGCTCGAAGTTCAAAATCTGAAAATCTACAGTTCAAAATCTGCAGTTTTTTTGTGCCTGCGAAAAACTCTGTGAACTAAGCCAAACAGATCAAAGAGCGTGGTTTCACTGTGAATCTCAAACCCGGTGAAAACGTTAGCCATCTCTAGTCTACATCATTTGTAACTTTCACATTTTTGTACACTGTTATTTTCAAATGTCTAGAAAAAACTGCAGTTGAGTTGTAAAGTTGAAGAACGTTCCGCCGACAATTTCATGTATATGGGGAATACCCAACTGTCTTCCAGTGTCAGCCATCAGGTGAAACTGGGATTGGACAGGTTCACTCCTAATGTTTGCCTGAAATAAGACTAACTGCTTAATTTTCTCTCTTTATACAAGTATCATGACCATTTCGCTGAGACGAACACACAACAGCTGATCACATTGGGTTTCTTTTCAAGAATTTACGTATTTTACAGGATTTCTATATAATTGGTATCTAAATCACATATGTCAGTGCCTTTAGAATGAAAAATTTTGACAGTGTATGAAATTTATCTTTGACCAAGAAACATCAGTGTAGAGAGGTAAAATGTCTCTCTAAGATCATTGAAGTCTAAAAACAGTCTCAATAAGCAATTTAGCAATTGTAATCATACTAGAGACATACACACTGTTTGCATCACTTTAATTAACCAATAACTGCATAACTTGTCCAGTCCACCAATTACTAACTTAAATGGACACTAACTTTTCAAACAACTTATGCAAATCTGCTAGTATGCCTGATATAGATCAACATTGTAATTTACTTACTGTTAAATGTTGGTTTTTTTATCCATATAAATTCTGTGTGATGTTACTGCCACTAGGTGTCTAACTTCCTGTAATCTTCTGTCCACCCCATGTTGTCAAACAAAGTCCATCCCTGCTTACAGAGCAGAATTGAATGGCTGCAGAAGGTGGGGGTATCTCTCTTTAAAGTCTACCTATGCAAGTCTGAGAAAGGGGAGGGGGAGCAGAAGTAGAGAGCAGAAGGGGAGTGAGTCAGACACAGACAGCTGCATACAAGTCTATGGAATAGGGAGGGACGAGCAGAAGAAGGAAGCAGAGAGTGAGTGAGTCAGCATTAGACTTACTGCATACAAGTCTATGGAGAGGGGGAGGGAGAGCAGGGGGAGGAAGCAGCAGCTGAGTGAGAAAAACACAGGCTGCTGGTAAGATTTCTATTTTACCCCAGTGCTGTATTCTGAGTCACACTTGTCCGTACTGCTGTATAATCTCCTCCATGCTGCTGCAGCTTCTTTATACATAGTCGAGTCACATTATTATGACCATCAGCTAAAATCCAGAGTAACCACCGTGTGCAGCACGGACAGCAGCTAGACGGGCTGGGAGTGACTCAATAAGGTGCTCATAGGTTGTCTCAGGTATCTGGAGCCATGCTGACTGCAGTGCATCCCACATTTGCTGGAGGGTGCATGGGGGAGTATCCATAGAGCGAACCAGACGATCAAGATCGTCCCACAGGTGCTCAATTGGGTTCAAGTCTGGTGAATTAGGGAGCCATGGAAGTACCTGGAAGTCTTGGTCCTGCTCTTCCAACCACTGTCGGACATTTCTAGTAGTGTGACATGTCGCATTGTCTTGATGGAAGATTCTATCTGCCCCAGGGAAGACAAACAGAATGTATGGGTGGACGTGATCTGCAACCATCGATTCAGAGTGCCTTCCACATGGATGAGTGGGCCCAGAGAATGCCATGAAAAAAATCCTCAGACCATAACGCTGCCGCTACCAGCTTGTGTTCTTCCAGCAATGGTTGCAGGGTGCTTGTTCGTCTGACAGGCCAATGTCTATCCGTTCGATGAAGAAGAAAACGTGACTCATTACTTCCTTCATGCCGACACCAAAAGTAGAAGGTGATCATAATATAATAGGTCATAATATAATAATGTGACTCGACTATGTATGCGATAGATAGAGATGGGAGAACAGGATTCTCCTCTTCTATGTGTGCAGTGTATAGAAGACATGTAAGCTGTTAGGCATTGCCCACTAGCTCAGACAACGGAGAATTAGAGATAGAGCCTGCAGAGGGAAAATCTGCTATGTTCACACGGAGTATTTTGGGGGAGGAATATCTGCCTCAAAATTCCGTTTGGAACTTTGAGGCAGATATTCCTCTCCCTGCACGCCGATTTTCGCGGCAATTATCGCGCCGTTTTTCGCCGGCGGCCATTGAGCGCCGCGGGCATAAAACAGCGAGATATACGCTTTCTCCTGCCTCCCATTGAAGTCAATGGGAGGTCGGAGGCGGAAGCGCCCGAAGATAGGGCATGTCGCTTCTTTTTCCCGCGAGGCAGTTTTACTGCTCGCGGGAAAAAGCCGCCGACGCCTCCCATTGAAATCAATGGGAGGCGTTCTCGGGCCGTTTCTGCCGAGTTTTGCGACGCGGTTTCCGCGTCAAAAAACTCGGCAAAAGACCCCGTGTGAACATAGCCAAAAAATGCAGAAGACCAGTCATATAATGGCCTGAAATACTGTTATTCTTCATGTACACACATATAACAGTTTATTCTGAAATGTCATTTGAATAGTTTGGTACAATTTAACCTATAGATGAACGGACATAAGTGAAGAGTCACGGTCATGTAGTAGTGATGTGCCTAAAAGTTTCCTGATCAGAGTTTAAAAAGTGGATCAAAGCCATACACATATTGTATTGTCAAGAAGGAATGTATCATTGCTATGAATTGTCTACATTCCATGATAAATCATGCTGTACTCTGGTTTTGTACTAGTCTGACTGTGATAAATGAAAGAATGTACTTTTGGACAAAACGAAGAGACAGAGACTTATTTTTTTGCTGAACCCCAATAAGAACTGATTTAATGTTCATACAGTGCGGAGAAATGTAATTCTTGGTATTAATTCCTGGTATTTATAGTGAGTTATATTAATGGATTTATACTGATATAATTTTATCTGCATTTATTCCTTAGTTATAAGAGAATGGACAGTATGCACAACCCGCCTGACCACCCTTATGACGGGAGTGCTTGTAGGGTGCTAGTGATGCTATCTGTCACGATGCGGGGTGTGGACCCACTGGGCCGTACCGCATAGCGGGATGGCAGCTGGCCAAACAAGTAAGTACAGAGTTCAATAGTTCAGCGAGGATACCTGAGGCAACGTAGACAGTAGCGAGGCAGGCACGTCCTGGACCAGGCGGCCGGAAGACGTCAGGTGAGGCGTAGCAAATCAAGCATAGACTGTAGCACAGCACGGCAACAGCACAGCACGGCAATAGAACTGGGTAACACGGAAACAGGATACGGGATACAGGAACAAGGTACACTGGGAAACTGAGAGACCATTAGCACAACAAACTATGGGTAACAAACAATGCTCTGGGCTAGATTGCAGACTTCCTGCAAAATGCGCGCACTGGCCCTTTAAGACCATGCACGCGCGGGCGCGCACACCCGCCGGAGGTAGTCTCGATGTCGGGAAGTGAGTGCCGGCGCCTCACAGGAGGACGACGCTGCATGCAGGTAAGATGTCCATGGCCACGACCGTCGAGGTTTAAGTCAGAACGACGGACCGTGGCCATAGACGTTACAGTATCTATGTAGTGTTTATAGCTCCCTCTGAGTATTTATGAACCTGATATTTTACCCTCTTAATTTATGACCTTAGCTTTCATAGTTTTTATTGTATAAGATCTGAGTTACAGTATAGGTCCTTAGCAGCTAACGGGTGCTGTATTATGGATTCGTACAATATGGATTTGTAACACAGTTATGTGCACAACCCTGGAGCTAATCAAAATAGAAGTCTAAAAATAAATAAATGGTAACTAATCTTTCAAAAAAACTTCTGACATGTCATAGTGACATGTAAAAAAAAAGGGGAAAAATAAAAGATATCCATCGCACTCACTGCAGCAGAAACTTCCCACTCAAAGGAAAAAGGGATGCAAATTCCATATGCAGAAATCCCGTCCGGATATTCCTTAAATAGTGCAGAAACTTGAGGACAGCAGCCGTGTGGCAAAATAGTAGTGGGGTTCCTTAGTTACACATCCCAGATATACAAAGACAAAAGCTACGTGTCGACCCCGCTTGAGTCTTTTTCAAGCATAAAAAACATGTGAACACAGTGGGTATAAATATACCTTCTAAAATGAGTACAGTCTATCTGTGATGGCATATAAGACAATCCTTCAAAACACAATACATTTAAATCAATCTCAGCGTTGACCAATTAAAAAAAAGAATAAAGTCTTACTCATGTGCATGCTGTTGGATGTCAGGGCTGCAACACAAGCAACTCATCTGTGCCTGCGTTGTTAATTAACCATTGCACATGCGCATGCAAATGAGGAGGAGGCAGATATACTATTAGCTTCACCATTGCGCAAGCGCAGCGGCCATCTTCATCATATAACTACGCATCGGTGGAGCTCGCAGTGTCCATATTAAGTTGGCAAGCAACCTGTTCCACCAATGACTTGTCTACATTTCATAGGGACACCAAAAAGTTATCCCTATATGCTATAATAAGACCAAATCAAACATATCTTAGAAAAATTCAAAATGACTTTATTGAAGTCAAACAGCACAGTTGATCAAGACACTTTAAAAATTAACACCCATAAAAACAATGTACAACAGTACAAAGAAAATGGACAGTGTTGAATATAGGGCAGGGCAAACAATGGTAGTATAATGCATACTATATCATAGACTATAAAGTATGTATCATGAGTATAAATATACTGATAACAATCACCACAGCAAAGGCCTGTAATATGACCACAAAAATTGTAAGGTAATAGTCATGGAAAAGAAAAATCACTAAGACCTCAAGATACGCATACCAAAAGACCCACCATGAGCCATTCCACTGCCACAACACTGTCAGAACACCCCAACGCGCGTTTCGCACTTGGCTTCACGCGTTGGGGTGTTCTGATAGGGGTCTCAAACTCGGCCGGGTAAGTGGGCCGCATATAGAAAAAATGGGAAGTTGACGGGCCGCATTACTTTCAAATTTGATACAATACAAAATCAATTAGTTATTTGAACTACTATAACACTATATTACTAGAATAATAATACTACATTACTATAATAATACTGCTAGGTTTAAAATTTGAGATATTTCTCCACGTGCTTATTTCAACAATCCAGCTTTCCAGTTTAAGTGTCGCTAAATGCAGTCCGGCGGCTCAGTTAGCACACTTGTCAAGATTGGGCAGCCCCTTTTTAGATAGTGCCGCAGTGCCCTCTGTGGATGCTGCCGCAGTGCCCTTTGTGGATGCTGCCACAGTGCCCTCTGTGAATGCTGCCGCAGTGCCCTCTGTGGATAATGCAACACACCCCTAGATAAGGCCACAGTGCCCTCTGTAGATAAGGCCACAGTGCCCTCTGTAGATAAGGCCACAGTGCCCTCTGTAGATAAGGCCACAGTGCCCGCTGTAGATAAGGCCACAGTGCCCGCTGTAGATAAGGCCACAGTGCTCGCTGTAGATAAGGCCAGTGCCCGCTGTAGGTAAGGCCACAGTGCCCGCTGTAGATAAGGTCACAGTGCCCTCTGTAGATAAGGCCACAGTGCCCTCTGTAGATAATGCAACACACCCCTACTAAAGACAGTGTCCCCTTCAGATACGGTCACACACCCACTTGTAGATAACGCCACAGTGCCCTCTGTAGAGGCTGCCACAGTGCCCTCTGTAGAGGCTGCCACAGTGCCCTCTGTAGAGGCTGCCACAGTGCCCTCTGTAGAGGCTGCCACAGTGCCCTCTGTAGAGGCTGCCCCAGTGCCCTCTGTAGAGGCTGCCCCAGTGCCCTCTGTAGAGGCTGCCCCAGTGCCCTCTGTAGAGGCTGCCCCAGTGCCCTCTGTAGAGTCTGCCCCAGTGCCCTCTGTAGAGGCTGCCCCAGAGATGTCAGGGGCTTGCCCAGAGCTGGAGTCCCAGGCAGAGCGCTAGTAGGCTCTTCCTGGGACTCCAGCTGTGCTCCTGACATCACTGGGACTCCTGCTCTGGGGTAGCCCCTGACATCATTTTCGATGTATGGACAGTGATGTTAGAGGCTTCCCCAGAGTCCCGGAGCAGAGCCGATAATAGCGCTCTGCCCGGGACTCCGCTCTGGGGAAGACCCTGACACACTGTCCATATATGGGCAGCGATGTCAGGGAATTCCACAGAGTCCCGGAGCAGAGCCGACACCAGCGCTCTGCTCGGGACTCCGGCTCTGGGGAAGCCCCAGACATCGCTGTTCATATGTGGACAGCGATGTCAGGGAATTCCACAGAGTCCAGGAGCAGAGCCGACACCAGCGCTCTGCTCCGCTCTGGGCAAGACCCTGACACACTGTCCATATATGGGCAGCGATGTCAGGGAATTCCACAGAGTCCCGGAGCAGAGCCGACACCAGCGCTCTGCTCGGGACTCCGGCTCTGGGGAAGCCCCAGACATCGCTGTTCATATGTGGACAGCGATGTCAGGGAATTCCAGAGTCTCGGAGCAGAGCTGATACTAGCGGCTCTGTGTCCCGCGGGCCGCAGATGACAGCCCCAGGGGCCGCATGCGGCCCGCGGGCCGCGTGCTTGAGACCCCTGGTCTATGATATAGTATGCATTATACTACCATTGTTTGCCCTGCCCTATATTCAACACTGTCCATTTTCTTTGTACTGTTGTACATTGTTTTTATGGGTGTTAATTTTTAAAGTGTCTTGATCAACTGTGCTGTTTGTCTTCAATAAAGTAATTTTGTATTTTTCTAAGATACGTTTGATTTGGTCTTATTATAGCATATAGGGATAACTTTTTGGTGTTTCTATGCATGGGGTCCCATATATGCAACTATACTCATTGATATATGACCTTGAATTTATAGGTATTCTTTTTTGGTTTAATTAAATGTCATAGGGGCCTGAACTAAAGGAACCAATGGAAGACGAATGTGATGCATATTATTTCTATAATATAGCGATGTAGGTATAGCCATATATGATGTGTAGGTTAGAATATCACCATGTTGCATTCTTTATCAAAAAGGTTATCCCTCCGGAGTATACAATTACTATTTTGTGCACAAGAAAGGAAAATCTATTGGACCTCTCTATTTTGTATTCCATTCTATATATTATATTGTAAAGGGGAAAAGAAGAAATATTAAATTGACACTACTGGGGTGCAAGCAACCTAAAGCAGCGCACCATTAACCACAGGGTGGTGATCATAGAGTATCATCGAGTGGAGTGAGCATAAACCCCTTAATAATAATGTATAATCCATACAATATAAATCTAGATATTTTTATATAGTCCTTTCGTCATCCATTGAAAAATCCCAATAATCAGGTTAGGACAATGAGGGTACATTCTTTTATTATTCATTATATCACATTAAAGAGTACCTTATCGTTCGACAGACTCAAAATATACGATATGATATGATAACTATAGTATTATTTATTTATAAAAAATACAGGATGTCCCCGGGGTGGAACCAAGTTAAAGCTTTACTAGCGATAATGGATATAAGCTATGAGACACGCCTTTATGAGTTTAGTTAGGGTGAAGCATCGTCCTGACATCCTCAAGCATATGTGCTGTGTCTACAAAAAATAAAAATATTTATTAACATTTTTACATAAACAAGTATTATCTATCCATTAAAAAAAAATAGAGGAGTAGGGGGGCGTGGCCCAACACAACTCTGTGAGGACGTGATTTTCAAAGCTCCTGAACTTCACATTGTAATCCCTGGGAATCCTGCTTCCACATTGCCCCAAAGTGCTCGATATTCCCATACTAAGTGTCAGCAGCAAAAGGGGAACGCTTTGACACCTTGATTAAGTTCGCCTGAACATTTTTGAAGTTACGGCCTAGCACCGCATGTGAAGCCGCGGCCTCGATTTTGGGACCGCCCCACCCGCGGCCTCACTCATTGCAGGAGACTTCACCGGAACCCTCAAGGAAAGGAGCCTCTGACCCCAACATCACTCTTGCCTGTAGATTCAGCGGTGCTGCAGAAATAATAACAGGAATAGCAGGTGAGGAAGAATTCTTTATTGTAAAAAACGCTCCCCACCCCACCCTCTTCTCTCTCCCATAGAAACTCACTCATAATGAAGGCCATCCAGCCATGCTGACCTGGCTTCATCTCTCTAGAGATCGTGCCAGCTGCAATTAACCCCTGAAGAGCAAGCACTCACCTTATACTTACCCCTGACGTATAGGAACAAAATAGGACCTCTGCCACAGGACCACTCTCTAGGAGTTCACCACTCCATATAATATACGGTCATCAAGGGCCATTCACCCAATTTTTTCTTCTTTACATGCTGAGAGAATTCTTGCAAGCCTAAAAATGTAAAGAGATGTTGACCAGATTCATTCTACATCAAGTGTCTGCTGCAACTTATATCCCCGTGATTATTTTTTTTACGCTTATAACAGGGCTCTGTTCTAATTTTCTAAGTCAGGGCATTAGATCTTTGACTGTCATATCTACTGTTTTTTTTACTCTTATGCCTGACGTGACAGACTATCCAATATGTACCATTCTCCCTACTTCAGTGGCGCAACACTAGAGAGATTATATTTGTAAACCATTCTACTATGAACATGGTGAAAATAGGCCCCAAAAACCTGGGCTCACTACAATGTCCTCAATCTCAAACTACTCAAGCTGTTATGGATACATTTCTGAAAAAACATGGAGGGAAACCCTCTCAGTCAAAACCGCCCTCTCCAATATGTGAAATCGCAACGTGGGGAGATTCAGCATCTGAACATCAAAATGAAGACAAAGCTACTAAAGAGGAGAGAGAACTACCTGTCTCAATGTCTTTTATCAAAAGAATTCTATCACAAGCTCTTGAACCCATAGCAAATAACTTAACAGAAATCAAACAGGAACTTCTACAAGTAGGCCAGCGGGTCAAATCCCTTGAGATGGCTCAAACCACCTTAACTGACACTTATTTTAATATTACTATTTTCCTTCAACAACAAGAAGATCATATTAATAAGATGTATTGCATTCTGGAGGATCATGACAGAAGAAATAACCTTCGCATAAAAGGCCTTCCAAACGAAGTGCTGCCTAAGACATTGACAGAAATCTTCCAAAACCTCTTGAACGATTACCAACACTTGATAATAGAGAGAGCTCACAGAGCATTACGTCCTAAACCGAAAACAACAGATCCTCCAAGAGATGTGATTTGCATGAATTTTGGACATTCGTATCAAGGACTGCATCATCCAAAATAGCAGATCTTCTGACTCTATGACTCACAAAAATGCCCCAGTAGCTATTTACCAAGACCTGGCCTCCTCAACTCTAAACAAGAGAAGATTGCTGAAACCCTTTACAACTTCCTTGCGACAAAAGCAATATCAATTTTGTTGGCTCTTCCCTTTTGGTTTCTTCAGACGGTAGAAGACTTACAGCCAGATTTTCAACTGACATTCGAAATATCTTCAGAGAACTAAACAGTACACTTGAAGAATATCCTGACTGTCACGGTCACAGGGTATGTGGACCCACTAGGCCGCTCCGCCATAGCGGATAGGCAGCTGACCAGGTCACAGTCTATACGAAAGTCTATAGTAGTAGTAACACTCGGGTACCTGAACTAGTCCCGTCAGTGGCTGTGGCTTCAGCACTGATGGAGGTTGGTTCAGCACGTAGCGCCAGACGTGGCGGGCAGTATCCGATGTGGCAGGAGACACTGGACTTCGCAGAAGACACTGGACGTGGAAAGCGACAGCAGGCGCAGAAGACACGACTCCGACACTAGTAGGCACAGGAACAAGAACACCGCATGGGCTACAGGAACAAGTAACAGGGCACGGGTAACAACTGGAAAGGGAAACACTAAGGGACCATTTGCAAGACAGACTTTGGATAACTAACAACGCTCAGGCAAAGATCAGAAGGGCTGGAGCCTTCTTATTGACCAGGAAATCATGAGCAGTTGATGATGATGATTTCCTCTTGTGCGCTGGCCCTTTAAGGCCGGGCACGAGCGTGCGCGCGCACCCTACGGGACACAGCAGACCAGAGTGGAAGTGAGCACTAGCGTCTCCTAGGAAGGAGATGGGGACCAGCACTCACAAATCCATGGCTGCGGGCGTCGGGAGGTGAGTAAACCCAACGGCCCGTGGCTATGGACGCTACACTGACTTGGAGGCAACTCATACTGCTTCTCATCTTCAAGCCATTCCCAAACTTCCGCAATGGGAAACAGTCTCAAATCCAAAAAGACAAAGATCCAGATGCCGTCTTCACAAGACTCCTCTGGCCTGTTCCTCCTCAGACCCAACTTAAACTGTGGAGAGATCCTCAATGTGACCAAATTAAACACTTCCATCCACAGACTTGGATATTTCTATATCCTTTAGAAGACAATCTAACAGTTATGATTGTTTTTGTTTTTTCTCTCCCATGTTAGGTCTATTTTGAATGTCCAAGACGCACAGGTATTCACTTAACATAGATACATGACATCATATCTTTGAAAATATTTTCATGATGCATAGGAGAATTCATTTAGTTGTTATTTAGAGTATAACAAAATACGTAGTCAACAGAGTTCTTCTTTCAGTCAAACACTTTTATTGTATTTCTTTTTAAGAATCGTAAGCTGTTACTACTAATTCTCATATTTCTCATGCAGACGCTCTGAACTGTTTGTTACCTACCCTAAAGGGCTGAAGTCTATGACAATCTCACAGCACTTATACTTCAGTATTTGCTGTAAACATTACCAGTTACTGATTGTTCTAGATTTTCCTAGGAGGTACCCTGGATTAATAACAATTTTTTCAGGGAGACCACACTCTTTATATGGTCCCGAGACCGACTTGTTTAATTGTAAATGGTTTACTTAATTTGTAATCATTTTTTCCTTATATCTGTATTGTTATGCTATTAATATTCTGCTTTCATTAACCTTCCATTCTCTCTGGTTGCCAACCACTACTCATTTCAAACACCCTAATGCCCATGACATAAATGGTGGGTCTACTCTCCGTACTGCAGACTCTTGTAAATCCAATGTACTCATGCTTTGAGTATTCCATGCCTCACCTTTCATTCATTCATTCTTTCCCTTTACCCCAAATCTCTCCATCCCTTGTCCCTACGAGGTACTGTTACACAGAACAGCCAGACTACACTCTAATTATGGTTAGTCAACTACCAACTTGGTCCATAGTGACATACAATGTGAGAGGACTCAATTCTCAAGTTAAAAGATCACAAATACTAGTCTTTCTCAAAAAAACAAAAGCGAACTAGCACTATTACAAGAAACCCACTTCAGAGTAGACAAGACCCCAAAGTCCATTGGTTCGTATTACAATCAATGGTTCCATTCTTATTCTCCAACCAAGACTCTAGAGCGGTCGCCATAGCATTCACCAAGCATATTCCCTTCACTTTACAAGACTCTCTCACCGACAAAGAAGGACGTTAGTTCCCTGGTTACAATTGGAAACATATATGTAACAAACTCAAACCAAGCTACCTTTAGTTTTAGACAACATTAGATCATTTATTGGAGGTACCTTAATTTTAGGAGGAGACATGAACATATCTCTAGTCCCACATCTACCAGAAAATCCGGTATCTCCAATAGAGCACTTTCACGCATTAAAAAGTCTCTTAGCTCCTATTCCTTGGTTGACACCTGGCACCACTTGCACCCATCTACGATAGATTATACACACTTCTCCCCTCCCCCGTAACTCATATCACAGACTCAATTATATTTTCTTACCACTACCAACACTACCGAACATTGTAGAAGCTCGCATTCTCACCTCTATACCCTCTGAACACTCCCCCCTACTTTTGAGAACTACTCTAGCGGCTCAACCTCAATAGTTTAGAACATGGAGGCTGAATGAAAGTCTTCTTACCTCAGATCACGTAAAAAACCGTAACTCCAAAGCCCTTACCCTATATTTCCAGACTAACACGACTGCTCATAGCTCTATACCAATGATCTGGGAAGCCCATAAGGCAGTAATTAGAGGTGAAATTATCTCTCGTAGTTCATATCTGAATAAATCCAGAAAACAACTGATCTCCAAACTATATAAAGAAATATCCGAGCTTGAACAATCACATAAAAAGTTACTCACTCTTTAACTACTCACTCTTTAACTACTAAAACGTAAAGATATACTAAACAAACAATCCGCTAAGTTCTTTATGAACTGGAAGAACCAGTTGTTTCTACATGGCGACAAAGTCTCCAAACTTATGATCTCCCTAATAAAAAAAGGAAATCCAGATCTTTTATCCATGCCCTCAAGCTCCCCAACGGGTCTAAGACCAACAACATTAATGCCATAACAGAAGCCTTCTTCAAGTATTATTCCTCATTATACCAAATACGTTCAGAGGAATCCTCTGGCGTCAGAGAGCTACGGAGACAAGACATTAAACTATTCCTCTCACACTTAAAACTCCCTCAACTATCCTCAACCCATCAAGAAACTTTGACTGCCCCATTCACGTAACATGAGATTCAATCTATCCTGTCGAATAGCCCCGCAGGGAAAAGCCCAGGCCCAGATGGCCTACCTATTCATTATTACAAAGTATTTCGCCAAGAGTTGCAACCTCACCTGTTCAATTTGCACAATGCCATTTTACAAGGTTCTTAGTTCCCTGGACAGGCACTAGAGGCCCACATCACGCTCATACACAAAGAGGACAAGGATCCAGAGATTTGTATTAACTGCAGACCTATTTCTTTATTTAATACAGACCTTAAAATCTTTGCAAAACTTCTGGCACTTCGGCTTAGTCCTCTTCTTCAAAAGTTGATTGCACCTGAGCAGGTGGGATTTGTACAAGGAAGAGAAGGTAAAGATAATTCCTTACGTCTAATGCATTTGATGCAGTTGGCCAAAGTGAAATGTCTTGGGGACTGACGCAGAAAAGGCCTTTGACAGGGTGCATTGTGCATTTATGGAGGAAACACTAATTTGTTTCAACCTTCCTACACCTTACATCTCAGCCATTGTGCAGATGTACAATCAACCAGCAGCGAGGTTTCATATAAATGGCACACTATCCTCTCCCTTTCACATACAGAATCGAACCAGGCAGGGGTGCCCCCGTTCACCACTCATCTTCGAACTTATTATGGAAACACTTATACAAAGTATAAGGCAACATCCTAACATAAGAGGATTCAAAACATAAAATATACACCATGAAACAGCAGCATTTGCTGATGATCTTCTCATCATCATGATAGAAATACCGGCAGTGCTTGACATCTTTGATAAATTTGGGTCCTTGTCAAATTTCGAAATCAACACAAACAAATCAGAGGATTTGGGAATAAATATCCCTGAGTCTTTAGCTAGATCACTGCAGAACCAATTTCCTTTCAAATGGCCCGACAAAAGAATTACATATCTAGGAATAAATCTATGTAAACAGAGGTCAGACCACTTTACGCTCAATCCACTCAGCTAAATCCAAGATTGATTCATGAACAGTTCCTTTGATATCTTGGATGAGCCGTAAGACTCTAATAAAGGGACTGGTGCTTCCAAAATCTAACTATCTATTTCAAATGCCACCAATCGCCATCCCAAATACCTTTTTCATTCATCTTAAAGAGGCTCTGTCACCACATTATAAGTGGCCTATCTTCTACATAATGTGATTGACGCTGTAATGTAGTTTACAACAGTGTTTTTTATTTAGAAATACGGTCATTTTTGATGGATTTATGACCTATTTTAGCTTTATGCTAATGACTATCTTAATGGACAATTGGGCATGTTTTACTTTTTGACCAAGTGGGCGTTGTGGAGAGAAGTATATGACGCTGACCATTCAGCGTCATACACTTCTCTCTATTCATTTACACAACACATAGTGATCTAGCTAGATCACTATGTGCAGTCACTTACTGACATATTAACGTTACTGAAGTGTCCTGACAGTGAATAGACATAACTACCGGCCAGGACGTGATGTCTATTCAGAATCCCAACACTTCGGTAACGTTTGTGTGAGATTTACAGCAAGGCAAGAGTAATCTCGCGAGATTACGCTGTAAACTGACATTTAAACTAGATTACGCTTGCTGTGCTGTAAATCTCACACAAACATTACTGAAGTGTCAGGATTCTGAATAAACATCACGTCCTGGCTGGTAGTTATGTCTATTCACTGTCAGGACACTTCAGTAACGTTAATATGTGAGTAAGTGACTGCACATAGTGATCTAGCTAGATCACTATGTGCTGTGTAAATGAATGGGGAGAAGTGTATGACGCTGATTGGTCAGCGTCATACACTTCTCTCCACAACGCCCACCTGGTCAAAAAGTAAAACACGCCCAGTTGTCCATTAAGAAAGTCATTAGCATAAAGCTAAAATAGGTCATAACTCCGTCAAAAATTATCGTTTTTCTAAATAAAAAACACTGCTGTAATGTACATTACAGCGCCGATCACATTATGTACAAGATAGGGCACTTATAATGTGGTGACAGAGCCTCTTTAAATCAATATATTTTCAACTACATTTGGCATGACAAACGCCCCAAGATTAATACAACAACTTTATCTCTCCCCAAGTCAATAGGTGGAATAGGACCCCCGGATCTTAAACTATACTATCACTCAGCCTCTATCTCCAGGACGATAGATTGGTTATGTAAACCAGATAATAAACTTTGGCCTTCTATAGAAGAAGCCCTTGCACCAGTCCCCTTAAGAGCAATTTTCCTTACGCATCCTAGTGGTCTAGATAATACTGTTTTCAAAAACGATTTCACCAGAACAGTGATTAAAATACTATCTCTTTATAGTCAGGTCATTATCCCAACCCCTTCTCCTCTCACCCATGTAACAGATTTGAGTGGTCTATATCAAGAGGGTCAGGGTAGTAATACTAGTAATCATCTGTCAAAATACTAGATCCTATAGACTCACTTCTGGAAAATGTATCTTCTATAACTCTTTAAGAATGATCAGACTACCCCATCCGTATAAAGCTGTATCCATTACACTACTCTTCCCTCAAAAATGCTCTCACTTCTTATCTCACAAGTTGCTCCTTGAGTAGATCATTTAGCAAACCGAATAATACCCCAAAATATACTAGTGGTCCTAGTGACTAGATAACAAGCCCAGAAAAAGAAACAAGTCACGACCAAATAATTGAAAAAATATATATAAACAGTCTTTATTGAAGTTACTTTAGACACAGAGACAACATACAAACAATTAAATAAATTAAAATACCAGGAACCCTCAAACAGGGATGGAATCAGAACAAAAAAGCAGAGCGACCCACAGATAGTAAAATATGGTCACAATCAACTCCCAAGTGTAGCTAAAGTGCATATATATAAGCTATTTAAGCAAGTGCTAGGCATAATACATTTGCACAGATGGACACGTATGCATAGTGTGAATAGTCAACAATCTAGAATGCAGTCCTAAGTACATATAGCACACTGAACAATGTACCTACACCTACATGATATAAGATGAATGGGAGATCCGGACCAGGAAGGGGGACCTCTGCTTGACCCAACGCGCGTTTCGCTCGTGCTTCGTCAGGGGTTGGTGTCCAAATGCCCCAGATTGCCTTAAATACCCCTACCGCACTAGCAGTTGCCAGCTGTTCCCTATCGGGTGGTTAGGTGTTCAGCGGCAGCCACAAATGGCAGCCGCCGATACATCCAACCTACCCACGATGGCGTCCCATCGTGTAATCCAATGATCGAGATAACCTCCTCCCCTGTCTGCCTCCAGCGGTGTAGCCACGCCAAGCGGGCGGGGAGGCAAGAACAACCCGCCCGCTCGACGCGGCACCACCAGTGAGGGCAGAGAGACAGGGAGCTGCAGAAAAAACTTATCAAAGAAATTGAAATAAAAAATGGCCAGAAATAAGCAATTAATTAAGACCCCAAAACAAATAAAAGTATCCTTGCAAACCAAACAGTTAAAACAGCAGCGGGACCAAGCGTCCCGTTGCTAAGTAACAGTACAGCATACGAACAGCGCTTGCTGTCCTGTATGCTGAAGAGCACAACACAGTACTGCAAGCCGAGATCGCTGTCCAACGTGCTGAACCGCTCAGCACAGCCGTCAAATACAAATATAGCACCAGTCAGATCTGTCGCTGTCCAAGGTGCTGAAGCTGGATAGCAGTTCACATACACCGCTCCAGACCTGCAACACAGTGCCGAAATTGCTGTGAGCAATAGCATGAGAAGAAGATGGTTGAAGTAACCAAAAAAATATAAGATAACGATGCCGAAAAAAGTGTGAAGTAAAAGAAAGCAAAAGAGGTGGAAAGAAAACCAGCGGCAAGAAAAGGGTGAGATGTGCAGTGACAAAGTGTGAAAGTGGGATGATAATGATAAAAGAAAAAGAAAAAAGAGGGAAGGGAAAAATTAACCCGATTACTGATCAGGCGAATGGGAAATAAAAAAATAATAACAAATAAAATATGCCTACAAAAAACACCATATACATATGTGACAATTGAAACAAAGTGAAACATAGCGTCAATGTAAATAACCGTACAGAGTTATATGAGGAAGGTGTAAAAGTAATTATGTATCTAATTGAATTAAATTCTCAATTTCTTAAACAATTTTGGTGAGAAAAAGCACAACATATGTACGTGTAAATATGCCAAACATGTGTGTGTAGAGTGACTATATATTTATATTAGTAAGTGACTACATAATAAACTCCTAATCTCAATGATGATATAAGTGAAAAAAGAGAGATAGAGGGGAGGAAGGGAATGCAGGGTGAAATGGGGGAGGGAATGGAAAGAATGGGGTGGAGAAGGAAGGAAAGGTGGATAGGGGATGGAAAGACCAATAATGCAAACCATAAACTAAATGGGCAGGTAGACAATGAACCAATGAATGGGCAAAGCGGTGACTGCTAATATTAATAGTTAATATACCAGACATCAACTTATAAATGGAACAATTACTACATATAGACACCAGAAGAAGGTATAATACAAGAACAAAGTCTACAATATAAGCACATAATACCTATATAATACAATACAGAATAAAGTGTTGATCTGTGCAAACGTACAAATACCAGAAAAACAAAAAACAAAAATACCAAACTGATCATAACAAATTCAGTGCTTAGAGGTCAATATAAACCGGATATTGTGTTATATAAATAAATAACGAATGATCAGTATTGAAAGTGATAAATCGATCCTGAGAAGCCACTGGCCGAAAGGAAGATCTGCGAGATGTCTGTAAGCTGTCACTCCGAATTCACGATGGAAACATTACAAGACCTTGAGCTGGATCAAATGTTGAATATTATAGCAAAATTATTGCTGTAAGGCAAAAAAGAGGGGGGACATATAGCTATGTGATGATTTTTGAAAAATATATATCTATATATCTCATCCGACATCAAGAAACTGGGATACTAGTTGGCGTTGAGCATATAAGTCAATACCAACATATATCTAGAGAGGAAGAGGAGGCATAGGGGGAATGGTAAATAGAAAATACAAAAATCTATATAAATCTAAAATTAAAAGAATAAAAACAAATAATGACAAGTTAAAAAGTGCGGGATAAAATATTGGCGGACACCAATAAGAGAGTGGCAATAATCCAACCAGGAAAAAACCCTAAGTTTAGCTATAACGATTTCACAGAAATGTTGCAAAACTATTGTACTCATTAAGCCCATATGGGTATAGGGATCCCAACCTCATAATACAAGTGGTTTCTTTCTGTCCCAAGACCTTCTTCCAATTTCCTCCTCTAGGACCGATAAGTACCCGATCAATAGCTCTCACTTTGGACAGCGACAGATCTGACTGGTGCTATATTTGTATTTGACGGCTGTGCTGAGCGGTTCAGCACGTTGGACAGCGATCTCGGCTTGCAGTACTGTGTTGTGCTCTCCAGCATACAGGACAGCAAGCGCTGTTCGTATGCTGTACTGTTACTTAGCAACGGGACGCTTGGTCCCGCTGCTGTTTTAACTGTTTGGTTTGCAAGGATACTTTTATTTGGTTTGGGGTCTTAATTAATTGCTTATTTCTGGCCATTTTTTATTTCAATTTCTTTGATAAGTTTTTTCTGCAGCTCCCTATCTCTGGCAACTGCTAGTGAGGTAGGGGTATTTAAGGCAATCTGGGGCATTTGGACACCAACCCCTGACGAAGCACGAGCGAAACGCGCGTTGGGTCAAGCAGAGGTCCCCCTTCCTGGTCCGGATCTCCCATTCATCTTATATCATGTAGGCGTAGGTACATTGCTCAGTGTGCTATATGTACTTAGGACTGCATTCTAGATTGTTGACTATTCACACTATGCATACGTGTCCATCTGTGCAAATGTATTATGCCTAGCACTTGCTTAAATAGCTTATATATATGCACTTTAGCTACACTTGGGAGTTGATTGTGCTTTTTTGTTCTGATTCCATCCCTGTTCGAGGGTTCCTGGTATTTTAATATATTTAAATGTTTGTATGTTGTCTCTGTGTCTAAAGTAACTTCAATAAAGACTGTTTATATATATTTTTTCAATTATTTGGTCGTGACTAGAGATGAGCGAACTTTTCAAAAGTTCGGTTCGGCTAGTTCGCCGAATTTCACAAAAAAGTTCGATTCGGACCGAACTAGTTCGGACCGAACCTGTCACTTCCGTGCGCCGAGCATGCTTCTGTCCAGGGTGCTGATAGAGTTAATGGGCTGCACTAACTCTTTCAGCAACCTTGACAGTACATGCTCGGCGCGCGGAAAATAAAATTTTAATGTAATAAAAAAATAAAAATAATATGTTCGTACTTACTTTCCTCCTGTCCGGCCTCCAGCGATGACGTTTCATCCCTTTCGCCGCTGCAGCCAATCACAGGCTGTAGTGGTGGTCACGCACGTCAGGATGACGCTTTATCCCACGTGACCGCCTCTGCAGCCAATCACAGGCTGCAACGGCGACATGGATGAAACGTCATCGCTGGAGGCCGGACAGGAGGAAAGTAAGTATGAACGTATAATTAATTTTTTTTGGCATGTATGTATGTTGTCATGTATGTATGTATGTATGTATGTATATATGTGCATGTATATTTGCATGTATATATTTGCATGTATGTATGTTTGCATGTATGTATGTTTGCATGTATGTATGTTTGCATGTATGTATGTTTGCATGAATGTATGTTTGCATGAATGTATGTTGTAATGTATGTATGTTGTCATGTATGTATGTATATATGTGCATGTATGTTTGCATGTATGTATATATGTGCATGTTTGTATGTATATTTGCATGTATATATTTGCATGCATGTATGTATGTATGTTTGCATGTTTGCATGTTTGCATGTATGTATGTTGTCATGTATGTTGGCATGTATGTATATATGTGCATGTGTGTATGTATATTTGCATGCATGTATGTATGTTTGCATGTATGTATGTTTGCATGTATGTATGTATGTTGTCATGTATGTATGTATATATGTGCATGTATGTTGGCATGTATGTATATATGTGCATGATTGTATGTATATTTGAATGTATATATTTGCATGTATGTATGTATGTTTGCATGTATGTATGTATGTTGTCATGTATGTATGTATGTTTGCATGTTTTTATTTTTGCATGTATGTTTGCATGTATGTTTATATATATGTGCATGTATGTAATTATGTTTGCATGTATTTATGTTTGCATGTATATTTGTGCATGCTTGTATATATGTATGTATGTATCTTTGCATGTTTGTTTGTATGTATGTATGTTTTCATGTGTGTGTGTATGCATGTATGTATGATAGTTTGCATGTATGTATGTATATATGTGTGTTTGTTTGCATGTATATATGTGCATGCTTGTATGTTTGTATGTATGTATGTTTGTATATATGTATGTATGTATGTATGTTTGCATGTATGTTTGTTTGTATATATGTCTGTATGGCCATGTATGATACTGTCTGCTGGCGCCCTGTATCTAAGTCAACTTCGCGGCAGGCTTCTATACATGGTATAACAGTCAGTATCACACATTAAACTGAATCTAAGCCTACGACATGTTTTATTTCATGTATTTTTTTTTTTACAGGTTTGGTGTTTGGACTACGTCGGTTTCGAGGACTACTTAGATGACGTTTTTTTTTCTACAATAAAATGGTTAATGAGGGTTGTGTTGGGGGTGCTTTATTTCAATAAAATATTTTATCTATATCTTTGTCTTTTCAAATTTTATTACTACCACTTTAGTAATGGCCGCTGTTTGAGTGACAACATCCATTACTAAGGCGAGGCTTAGTGTTAGCCGGTGCAGAGGCTAACACTAACCACCATTATTACCCCAGTATCCACCACCACCAGGGGTGCCGGGAAGAGCCAGGTACGATCCAGTACCCGACCATCTGTTGTGATGGCCGGCCTCTGGGGCGGCCGCAGGCTGGTATTATGAGGCTGGGAAGGGCCAAAAACAGTGAACCTTCCCACCCTTGTAATGCTAGGCTGCTGCTGCTGTGTTGTATCTGGCTGGTTATAAAAGTGGGGGGGACCCCACGTCATTTTTTAAAATTATTATTTTTTATTTTTTTTATTTTTAAAAAGACATGGGGTTCCACCCAATTTATGATAACCAGCCACATACAACACAGTGTTATTAGCCTGGGAATGGACAAAACCAGTGGCCCTTCCCACCCATGTAATGCCAGACTGCTGCGGCCTTGTATATGGCTGGTTATTAAAAATGTGGGGGACCCGTCTATTGTTAAATTTGTTAAATTCAAAAAAAAAAACGACGTGGGGTCCCCCCCATTTTTATAACCAGCCCGATACAACACAGCAGCAGCAGCCTAGCATTACAAGGGTGGGAAGGTCCACTGTTTTTGGCCCTTCCCAGCCTCATAATACCAGCCTACGGCCGCCCCAGTACCCGACCATCACAACAGATGGTCGGGTACTGGATCGTACCAAGCTCTTCCCGGCACCCCTGGTGGTGGTGGGTACCGGGGTAATAATGGGTGGTTAGTGCTAGCCTCTGCACCGGCTAACACTAAGTACCGCCTTAATAATGGACGCTGTCAATCAGCCAACTGCCATTATCTAGGCACTAATAAAGTTTTAAAAAAAACACAAAGACAATTCTTTTTTATTGAAATAAGAAATCCCCAACAAAACCCTTGTTAACCATTTTATTAAAATTTGAAAAAACGTAGATCTACGCAGTAGTCCAACGAATCGAAGATGTAGTCCAATCGGTACATCAAAATCTGCAACAACATAAAAAAACAGTTATCAATGTGAACAATAACAATACTTCTACTCACCTACACACATATATACACGCACACACACACAAACAAACAACCATACACAAACACACACATATATACACAAACACACATATAAACAAACACCCATATATACACAAACACACACACATAAACACACACCCATATACACAAACACACACATATACACAAACACACATATACACACATAAACAAACACACCCATATATACACAAACACACACATAAACACACACCCATATATACACAAACACACACATATACAAAAACACACACACACAAACATCTACACACAAACATATACACATACACCCATATATACACACACATATACACAAACATATACACAAACACATATACACAAACACACCCATATATACACAAACACACATAAACACACATATACACAAACACACATATAAAAACAGACAAAGACACATACCCAAACACACACACTGTTTCTTTTAAATGCTGCTGGGGAACCCGCTCGATCCACTATATAAGGCTGCGCTATAGTGCAGCATTTAAAAGAAACAGGATCCTGACCTGTCCATAGAGTTTAAGGCAGCACAGAGTATTTCAGGAGATGAGCGTGCAGATTCAGTGCTGCTGTGAACTCTTCTCTTACCATTACGTAGCTCTCAGTCTGTTACCTCTCCTCCACTCCTGTCCTCAAGAACACCTTCACATGATTGGCAAGTCACCACCGCGCACAAGATCCGCACGCTCATCTCCTGAAATACTCTGTGCTGCTGTGAACTCTGCTCTTACCGTTACGTGGTGACTTGCCAATCATGAAGGTGTTATTGAGGACAGTAGTGGAGGAGAGGTAACAGACTGAGAGCTACGTAATGGTAAGAGCAGAGTTCACAGCAGCACTGAATCTGCACGCTCATCTCCTGAAATACTCTGTGCTGCCTTAAACTCTGTGGACAGGTCAGGATGCCGTTTCTTTTAAATGCTGCACTGTAGGCCAGCCTTATATAGTGGATCGAGCGGGTTCCGTAGCAGCATTTAAAAGAAACAGGATCCTGACCTGTCCACAGAGTTTAAGGCAGCACAGAGTATTTCAGGAGATGAGCACGGCCGGCCACAGGCAGCCGGTCGTTTTTCCAAGCCGTGCTCCCATTATGCACACGACCGTAAAAACACCCGTTATTGCGGGTCGTATTTACGACCCGCAATAACAGGCTCATAGACTTCTGTTACCCACGGGTACCTTCCCATTTTCTCACGGGAAGGTGCCCGTGCCGTTAAAAAAATAGAACATGTTCTATTTTACGGGCCGTGCTGCTATAATTAGGGTATGTTCACACGCACTAATTACGGACGTAATTCGGGCGTTTTTGCCCCGAATTACGTCTGAAAATAGCGCCTCGATAGCGCTGACAAACATCTGCCCATTGAAAGCAATGGGCAGACGTTTGTCTGTTCACACGAGGCGTAATTTACGCGCCGCTGTCAAATGACGGCGAGTAAATAGACGCCCTCGTCAAAGAAGTGACCTGTCACTTCTTTGGCCGTAATTGGAGCCGTTATTCATTGACTCCAATGAATAGCAGCGCCAATTACGTCCGTAATGGACGCGGCGTTCAAGCGCCTGCACATGCCGTAACGGCTGAAATTACGGGGATGTTTTCAGGCGGAAACATCCCCGTAATTTCAGCCGTAACGGACGCTGTCGTGTGAACATACCCTTATAATGACAGCACGGCTCGTAAAAGCGGCCGGCTGCCCGTGACCGGCCGTGCTCGTAATTACGAGTCGTAATTACGAGCACGGCCCGTAAAATTAAAAAATAGAACATGTTCTATCTTTTTAACGGCACGGGCACCTTCCCGTGAGAAAACGGGAAGGTACCCGTGGCTAACAGAAGTCTATGGGCCCGCTGTTTCGGGTCGTAATTACGACTCTTAATAACGGGTGTTTTTACGGTCGTGTGCATGAGGCCCCGTAATGACAGGTGGCTACATGTGTGCACCCGTCATTACGGCAGCGTTGCTAGGCGACGTCAGTAAATAGTCACTCTTCAGGGTGCTGAAAGAGTTAACTGATCGGCAGTAACTGTTTCAGCACCCTGGACAGTGACTACCGATCACAATATAGAGTACCTGTAAAAAAAAAAAGACATTCATACTTACCGGGAACTCCCTGCTTCCTCCAGTCCGGTCTCCTGGCCGTTGCCTTGGTGACGCGTCCCTCGCGACATCCAGCCCGACATTCCTTGATGACGATGCAGCCCATGCGAGCGCTGCAGCCAATCACGGGCTGCAGAGGCCTCTGCAGCCAATCACAGGCTGCAGAGGCGTCTGCAGCCAATCACAGGCTGCCGCGTCAGAAAAGAAGGTCGGACTGGAGGAAGAAGAGGGACTCGTCCGCAAGACAACGACCAGGTACGTATGAAATGCTTTTTATTTTATTTTTAATCAGCAGCCTCTTTTCTCTATCAGTGATTGATAGAGACAAGTGGCTGCCGATTTGTATAATATTTTTGACCGGGTTCGGTCAAAACGGGTTCGGCCGAACCCGGTGAAGTTCGGATTCGCTGCGAACCGAACTTTTCCGGAAGTTCGGACCGAAACCGGGTTCGGTTGTCCCGGTTCGCTCATCTCTAGTCGTGACTTGTTTCTTTTTCTGGGCTTGAGTAGATCATTGACTAAGTTTGAGGTTCATTCACAAAATAGCCCACAAAAGTATTCTGACACATCTACCAATTTTTAAACTCTAGAGACGTACACTTAAAGAGATCTTACATCGCTCTATGGGAAACAGATCTGGAAATTACTCTCCACACCGGATATTAAGTTATTGTACAAATATTTGCATGGCCCGTTTCACTGTATAAGGATTCAAGAAGATTCTTATAAAATTATCTCACGCTGGTACACCACACCCGGCAAAACGCACATTTGGTACACTTCTATACCAGACACTTGTTGGAGATGTAACACTGAGGCAGGCTCCTATATCCATACTTGGTGGTCTTGTTCGCTGCTTCGCATTTACTGGGATTCTGTTCTTACCTTAAAGATACCTGTAAAACCTCAAAGCCAATCCCCACTTCCACCATATTCTTTAATTTATTACCAATTAAGGGTATCGGTTCGACTCACAAATTATTTGATGTAATTTTTATTAGCTGGAGCCAAACTATTGACACCCCCCCTTTGGAGATCAGATAGCTACTATTCCACAGTGGTTGAAAGGAGTTGATCAAATTTTTCATATTGAGGAGATTGCTGCACTTTCCACCCGTTCATTCCCTCGGTTTTCAAAACTTTGGAAACCATGGCTCATTTTCAGAGACTCAACTCAATTCAGTGCTTTGCTTTCAGAATCCGAGTGATTGCTACAGGAAGATAATTTGACCATTTCTGTAGACCATAACCTACTTTTCTTTAAATGTATATATATGTAAAAAATATAGATATAGTTGGTGTTGCTGAAACATGGCTGGACTCTTCACATGACTGGGCTGTAAATCTACAGGGTTTTACACTGTTCCGGAAAGACAGGACACATAGGAAAGGTGGTGGTGTATGTCTGTATGTGAGAAATGATATGAAGGCAAGTGTGAAAGAGACAATAGTGGGTGAAGATTGTGAGGAGGTTGAAACCTTGTGGGTGGAATTACAAAGGGAGGTAAACACTGAAAAAATTACTTTTGGTGTAATCTATAGACCCCCCCAATATAACTGAGGAGATGGAAGGTCAGCTATATAAACAGATGGAGCGGGCTGCACAGGTGGGTACTGTAGTGATAATGGGAGATTTTAATTTCCGGGATATTAATTGGTGTCATGGTTCGGCTTCAACTGCAAAGGGGAGACATTTCCTCAACCTGTTGCAGGAAAATTTTATGGGCCAGTTTGTGGAAGACCCAACTAGAGGTGAAGCTCTGTTGGATCTGGTCATTTCTAATAATGCAGAGCTTGTAGGGAACGTCAATGTTCGTGAAAACCTCGGTAACAGTGATCACAATATAGTTACATTTTACCTATACTGTAAAAAACAAACACAGGCTGGGAGGGCAAAAACATTTAATTTTAAGAAAGCCAATTTCCCCAGGATGAAGGCTGCAATTCAGGATATAGACTGGGAAGAACTAATGTCAAATAATGGGACAAATGATAAATGGGAGATTTTCAAATCTACTTTGGGTTATTATAGTGCAAAATGTATTCCTATTGGTAACAAGTATAAACGACTAAAATTAAATCCCACATGGCTTACACCTTCTGTGAAAGGGGCAATACATGACAAAAAAAGGGCATTTAAAAAATACAAATCTGAGGGTACATCTGTAGCCTTTGTAAAATATAAAGAGCTTAATAAAATCTGTAAAAATGTAATAAAATTAGCAAAAATACTAAATGAAAGGCAGGTGGCCAAGGATAGTAAAACAAATCCCAAAAAATTCTTCAAGTATATAAATGCTAAAAAGCCAAGGTCTGAACATGTAGGACCCCTAGATAGTGGTAATGGGGAGGTGGTCACAGGGGATCAAGAGAAGGCAGAGTTACTAAATGGGTTCTTTAGCTCTGTGTACACAACAGAAGAAAGAGCAGCTGATGTAGCCGGTGCCAGTGCTGTTAATATATCAGTTGATATAATGAATTGGATGAATGTAGATATGGTCCAAGCTAAATTAAATAAAATAAATGAGCACAAGGCCCCGGGACCAGATGGGATAGACCCTAGAATTCTTAAAGAGCTTAGTTCAGTTATTTCTGTCCCCCTTTTCATAATATTCAGAGATTCTCTAGTGACTGGTATAGTGCCAAGGGACTGGCGCAGGGCAAATGTGGTGCCTATTTTCTAAAAGGGCTCTAGGTCTTCCCCGGGTAATTATAGACCAGTAAGCTTAACATCCATCATGGGGAAAATGTTTGAGGGGCTATTGAGGGGCTAAATACAGGATTATGTGACAATAAATAGCATTGTAAGTGACAGCCAGCACGGTTTTACTAAGGACAGAAGTTGTCAAACTAACCTAATCTGTTTTTATGAAGAGGTGAGCAGAAGCCTAGACAGAGGGGCCGCTGTGGATTTAGTGTTTTTGGACTTTGCAAAGGCATTTGACACTGTCCCTCATAGACGTCTAATGGGTAAATTAAGGACTATAGGTTTAGAAAATATAGTTTGTAATTGGATTGAGAATTGGCTCAAGGACCGTATCCAGAAAGTTGTGGTCAATGATTCCTACTCTGAATGGTCCCCGGTTATAAGTGGTGTACCCCAGGGTTCAGTGCTGGGACCACTATTATTCAACTTATTTATTAATGATATAGAGGATGGGATTAATAGCACTATTTCTATTTTTGCAGATGACACCAAGCTATGTAATATAGTTCAGTCTATGGAAGAGGTTCATGAATTGCAAACGGATTTAAACAAACTAAGTGTTTGGGCATCCACTTGGCAGATGAAGTTTAATGTAGATAAATGTAAAGTTATGCATCTGGGTACGAACAACCTGCATGCATCATATGTCCTAGGGGGAGCTACACTGGGGGAGTCACTTGTTGAGAAGGATCTGGGTGTACTTGTAAATCATAAACTAAATAACAGCATGCAGTGTCAATCAGCTGCTTCAAAGGCCAGCAGGATATTGTCGTAGAGGCATGGACTCGCGGGACAGGGATGTAATATTGCCACTTTACAAAGCATTAGTGAGGCCTCATCTAGAATATGCAGTTCAGTTCTGGGCTCCAGTTCATAGAAAGGATGCCCTGGAGTTGGAAAAAATACAAAGAAGAGCAACAAAGCTAATTAGGGGCATGGAGAATTTAAGTTATGAGGAAAGATTAAAAGAATTAAACCTATTTAGCCTTGAAAAAAGACGACTAAGGGGGGACATGATTAATTTATATAAATATATTAATGGCACATACAAAAAATATGGTGAAATCCTGTTCCATGTAAAACCCCCTCAAAAAACAAGGGGGCACTCCCTCCGTCTGGAGAAAAGAAGGTTCAACCTGCAGAGGCGACAAGCCTTCTTTACTGTGAGAACTGTGAATCTATGGAATAGCCTACCGCAGGAGCTGGTCACAGCAGGGACAGTAGATGGCTTTAAAAAAGGGTTAGATAATTTCCTAGAACAAAAAAGTATTAGCTCCTATATGTAGTAATTTTTTACTTCACTTTTCCCGTCCCTTGGTTGAACTTGATGGACATGTGTCTTTTTTCAGCCGTACTAACTATGTAACTATGTAACTATGTAATATATATATATATATATATATGTAATTCTCCATCTTCATATTTCGCTGTAATTATTGTTTAATTCCTGACATTTAGCCACACTTTAGTAAGAATCTTTACTAAGTCCTTATTCGCCTATATGATTTAGTTAGGTACGAATGGTTCATGTAACCTTAGTATGTATAATGACTGTCGAGTTCATGTTGTTAAGCATTTACTGAACTTATTTGTTTGTTTCAAACCTTGTTGTGATTTTATATCTATAAAAAGAAAATTGAAAAGAAAAAAAAAAACTACAGGAGGAATACAGCAAGAACTGAAACTAGACGCAAGCATTTATGGCATATTCAAGATTAAGGCCCTCAGGCTTCAAACCATCCAGTAGGAAAATTAATTTGTCACGATCTCGGGGTATGTGAACCCACTAGGCCGCTCTGCCGTAGCGGAGAGGCAGCTGGCCAAGTCACAGTCAATGCATAAGTCCTTACAATAAGTAGGTAACACCAAAGTACCTAAGTACCTAAGATAGTCCAGAGGCTATAGTGGCAGAGGCTTTAGCATGGATGGGGCTGGATGTGGCAGGCAGTGCCGAACGTGGTGAATGACAGTAGGTGCAGCAGATTGCGCCAGACGTGGCAGATGACACTAGGTGTGGCATGTTGCTCCAAACGTGGCAGACGACAGTAGGTGCAGTAAGACATGACTCCAATCATTAGGCCGGCTCAGGAATCATTAGCAAGACTAACATGGGAACTACAAACAACGCTCAAGCAAGAAATGAAAGGGCAGCGCCCTTTTTATAGTTCAAGGTGATCTGGAGCATAATTAATTAATTCATTACATATGGCCCTTTAATGCCGGGATCCAGCGTTCACGCAATCTAGTGGACACTATGCAACAGAGCGGCTGCATGTGATGACGGGCGGCAGGTAAGTGGAGGTTGCGGTCTGTGACCGCGGCCACAACACCATTTCAGTTCCTTTTTCTTTAAGAGACCCTGTCTATCACCACCCCTGCACAATATCGGTACATGATCTATCATTCTGAATCTTAAATGGTTAACTGAGTGTTTAGATTCTACAAAATGTTTTACCACTGGCAGGTCAATACGTTTTTTACATATGGTACTTTTGTGTTTGTTTATGCGATCTCTCACCTCATTGGTCGTCTCCCCCACATGGACAAGTCTGCATGGACATGTGATCATATATACCACAAAGCTAGTAGAACAGGTAAACCTTAAGTGTATGCTGAATTTTCTGCCTGTATAAGGATGGGAAAAATTGGAGCCCTTAAATAGATTCCTAGAACAAGAGCAATGCAAGTAAGGAAAATTGCCCTTCTTGGGGGTACTGAGATATGTCTGTACAGGTCCCTTGGATTCCCCTATGTCTGATCTTACCAGGGAATCACACAGATTTTTACTTTGTTGATAGGAGATTATTGGCGGCTGAGTAAAAGAAGTATATTGGGACAACCTCTCTTAACCAGTGACCAATATTTCCTAAGGGCTTGTGCAAAATCTTCACTCATAGGACCATAAGTGGACACAAATGGTATCCTTTCCAAGTCCACCTTTTTGTCTCTTTTAGTCAAAAGCATGTCACGATCCATATTTCTGTGTGTGTGTCTATGTTTAGAAACTAGCCTAGTGGGATATCCCCTCTCTAGAAATTTCCTGCACATCATCTCAAGTCTTGTGTCTAATATTTCCTCACTGTCCATTATCCGCCTTACTCTGAGAATCCACCATTTTTTTCGGATGATTACTTTTTTCAGTATAAAAACATACTGTTCCTGTCTGTTGCCTTCTCATAGAGATCTGATCTCAACCTATCCCTTCCTTGTAAATTGTTGTATCCAGAAACTGTATATTATCATTAGACCAACATAATGTGAATTGCAGTTGAGCATATCTGATATTCAATTCTTCAGTAAACAAGTTTAACTCGTCTAATGTACCCTGCCACACTAAGAACACATCATCAATGTATCTAAGCCAAAGACAGCAGTGAGGGGTCCGGCACACGATAAAATGAAAAATTGCAAGGCTGTTTATTGGTATCACATAGTGGTAAAACAAGTGTTTAAAAATCCCGTGCAGAGAACGCTTAGCATTCTCTGCCCGGATTTTAAACTGTTGTCTTACCACTATGTGATACCAATAAACAGCCTTGCAATTTAAAATTTTATCATGGGCCGGACCCCTCGCTGCTTACCTTGGATCATTGCCTACCTCCGAAATAGATTTCCTGCCCGAGCACCGACCGAAGATGGAACATGGCGTCTTTACTTTGCATGAGTGGTGAGCGGACCAGTTTCTTTACTATCTAAGCCCGCATCGGACATGTTCCCAGTATTTGGAGGCGTACACAAACCTGTCCTCAAAGGCAGCCATATAGATGTTAGCATACGTGGGGGTTACATTCAACCCCATGTCTGTATCACGGCACTGTAAATAGAGGTCATCCCCAAAAGCAAAGTAATTTCTCTTGAGGACAAACTCCAGCAACAACAGGATCAGGTGTGTACTCCCCGGGGACATGTCCGAGCTGGCCAGTGCATTGGTGACCGCTGATAATCCTACACCATGTTCTATAGATGTGTAAAGAGAGACTACATCAAAAGATGCCAAAATAATCTGTCCACAGATTTCTTTAGTCATAAGCCTATTTAGAAAGTCTGTCGTGTCCTGCAAAAATGACCTAGTGTTGGTGGCGAACGTTCTCAATACCCTATCCAAAAAGATTGCTGCATGATTGAAGAGGGATCCCCGGCCCGATACAATCGGACGGCCTGGCAGATCAATTAAGTTTTTATGAATCTTTGGTAAGATATACAAAATTGGTGGATTGGGAATGGTATAACCAGATAATCGGCCAGTGCCTCATCCACAATACCATCCAGTCTAGCCTCTTCTATCAACAACTTAAGTTCATTGTTCAATCTTAAAGTAGGATCTACAACCAATTTTATATAAACATTAGTATCTGTTAGCTGTCGGTGTACCTCTCTAACATATTTGTCAGTGTCCATCACCACAATGGCTCCACCCTTATCTGCCCTTTTAATGAGGATGGACCTATTGGAAAATAACTCTGAGAGCACACGTCGATCCTCTCCAGTCACATTGGGTCTCACTACATATGTCATTTCTAGATCCCTCCATTTTTTAAACTCCTGTTGACTGAACTTAATGTATGTTTCAATACAGTGGTTATCTTGTGTCGGTTGAAACTTGCTTTTAACATAAAGGCCAGACTCTCTTAATGTAAAGGCGGGACAATCAGTGCTAACAATAGATGTATCCACATGTTGTACATTACGACCCTGCTGTCTAGTGTCTCCCTGTGTCGCATCAGGAGAGCCAATGTCACTGGAAAAGAACGACTTCAGTCTCAACCTGCGAAAATAAAACATATCGGTCTAATTCCATTTGGAACCAATCTATGTATGAAATTGGACAGAATGATAACCCTTTAGACAAAAGATTCAAATGTACTGAAGATAGAGAAACCGTAGATAAATTAACCACAAGATCTAGTTCGTGGGCCTCTTGCCCATATATCTGGTCTGACTAATGTCGCTTTTCTTGTGCAGACCTCCGATGTTCTGACCGCCCCTTCTGGTCTTATTAGTGTTTCCACAGGGCAGACCTCCCCTTTGTCCAGAGAAGGTTGTCTAGTGATGTTAATACTTGAATCGTCCGTGGATTCAGATTCTGCCTTTGTAAATCCAAAGTTACCTCGGGGTTTACGTCTGGGTCGTCCTCTGGGCTGCGCCCTTCTTCCACTCCATACTGGAAAATGAGTAGACATCTGTTTGGAAACGTTATGTCCTTGCCAATTGAAGACTCTCCCATTACTGTAGTCTTCTGTGTCTCTAAACCACTTGATCCTTTTTGTATGCTCATTATCTTTGCGGAACTTATTAAGGTGCTGATCTGCTTTCTCCTTGTACACATTCCATTCTTGGTTAGTAAGGACACTGGTTAATAGTTGTTCCAATTCCTTGACTACCTGATCACAATTCCTCTTGTCTTCACCAAGGAATTATATGTTCAACAACATAATCTCAAAAGAATACTTATTGCAAATACTCTCCAATCTGCTGCAGAATTGTGTGTTATTGGGGAGCAGATTTGGTCTCAAGTGTAGTTGTAGCACTCTGGGAAGCCTTCTCACTTTATAATACTCACTAAGAGTGGAGATATGCAGATCTACAGAGGTGAAGTGGTTCCTCTCCCCTTCCCATTTTCTTTTTTAACATCTCCAGAGAAGGGATCTTCAGGAAAGTGCAATCACTGCCTGTGTGTGCCAAAATCCTTGCTGCATCCTCCTCAGTATACAAAAATATATTGGGATTGTCCAGGAGTGCCAATCCTGCTTCTTGAGTAGTCATGGCTTTTTCTAAGGTGCGCGTAGGTTGGGATTCATATTCATGTTGTAAAAAAAGATATCACAGCACTCACTACATCAGGAACTTCCTTATCCATAAATCCAGTCTGGATATTCTTTAAATAGTGAAGAAACTTGAGGACAACATCCGTGTGGAAAATAGTACTGGTGTTTATTAACACAACCCAGATATACAAAGACGAAAGCTACGTTTCGACCCCGCTGGAGTCTTTTTCAAGCATAAAAAACAAGTCTTTGTATATCTGGGATGTGTTAATAAACACCACTACTATTTTGCCACACGGATGCTGTCCTCAAGTTTCTTCACTTGTCATAGTGACATGTCAGAAGTTTTCATCAGTGGGGGTCTGAGCACTGAGACCCCCACCGATTGCTAAAATGAAGCAGCAGAAGCGCTTCAATAGAAAGTCTATGACCCCATACATCAACTGCTCGGCTTTCCAAGAAAAGTCGATCAGAAATTAAGCGGCTCAGCGTTCACCGAGCACTTCTGTCACTTCGTTTTAGTGAGCAGTGGGGGTCTCAGTCCTTGGACCCCCACCGATCAAAACTTCTGACATGTCACTATGACATGTCAGAAGTTTTTTCAAAGTTTAGTTACCCTTTAAGGGTTTATTTTATGTTTTTGCACAATTATATTAAAATGCTAAGGTAAACATACACTGATCAGCTATAACACTAAAACCACCTGCCTAATATTCTTAAAGTTACCCTCGTGCTGCTAAACCAGCTTTGACTTGTTGAGGTATGCACTCCACAAAACCTCTGAAGCTGCCCTGTGGTATCTGGCACTAGGAAGTTAGCAGCAGATCCTTTAAGTCTTGCAAGTTGCGGGCTGTGGCCTCCATGGATCAAACTTGTTATTCCAGGACATTTTACAGATGCTCGATCAGATTCATATCTGAGAAATTTGGAGGCCAAATCAACACCTTGAGCTCTTTGTCATGTTCCTCACGCCATTCCTGAATATGTTTTGCAGTGTGGCAGGACACATTATCCTTCTGAAAAAGGCTACTGCCATTAAGGAATACTGTTACCATGAAGGAGTGAACTAGGTCTGCAACAATGTTTAGTGAGGCAGTACATGCCAAAGTAACATCCACATGAATGCCAGGACCCGTTTCCCAGCAGAACATTGCCTAGAGCATCACACTGCATCTGCCGGCTTGCATTTCATCCCATAGTGAATCCTGGTGCAATCTCTTAAGCCAAGAAAGCGATGCACTCGCATCCGGCCATCCTCATGACGTAAAATCAAACATGATTTATCAGACCAGGCACCTTCTTTGATTGTTTCACAGTCCAATTTTGATGCTAATGTGCCCATTGTAGGCACATTCAACATTGGTCAGGGGTCAGCAATGGGCAAAACGACTGGTCTGTGAAGACGCAGCCCTAAATGCAGCAAGCTCAGAAGCACTGTATGTTCTGACACCTCTCTATTATAGACAGCATTAACTTTTTTTGCAATTTGTGCTAAAGTAGCTCTTTTGTTGGATTAGACCAGACAGGCTAGCCTACGCACCCCATGTGCATCAATCAGCCTTTGGGGATCTTGAACCTGTCGCCAGTTCACTTCATTGGACCACTTTTGAACACCCCACAAGACCTGCAGTTTCGAAGATGCTATGACCCAGTCATTTAGCCATCACAATTTGGCGCCTGTTCAGTGGCGTAGCTATAGGGGTCGCAGCGGTCGCAGTTGCGACCGGGCCCCTAAGCCTGGGGGGCCCACGGGCCCCCGTTGCCATACAGCATGTTTCCTAACAATCTTCTGTGCCGTGAAGCCGGCACTTCCTGGCTACGGTCACATGGTGTACCATGTGTACCATGTGACCGTGTTGTCACGTGACACGGCTTCCAGACGGAGCATAAGAGTCGGTGCGGAGGACTCCAGGTAAGCTGCAGTGTTGTGATGCCTTGTAATGTATTGTGTTGTTTGCGGTGGAGAGGGGGGGGGCGTTAAATCACAGTCCCCCCCCTCCTCCACCGCAAACTGCACAATACAGTATAGTACACATGACTATGAGAGCGGGGCTGCGGCTGCGTAATACAGTCACTGCCCCGCTCCTGAGTCCTGACATGTGCGCGCCGTCAGGATGATTCGATGCGGCCGGCGCTGCACTAATGATCTGCGGCACTGAAGACAGAACATGGCGGGCGCGCTACAAAACACCCCCATGTTCTGTCTTCAGTGCCTGCACCGCCGCTCATTAGTGCAGCGCCGGCCGCATCACCTCATGCTGACCGCGCGTGCACTTGTTGTCAGGAGCGGGGCAATGACTGTATCACACAGCCGCAGCCCCGCTCTATAACGGCGGAGATCAGAGAAACCGCTCATCTCTGCCGCTATTCTCCTGGATGCTGCGATCAAAGCTGACTGCAGCATTCAGGGGAAAATGAGAAGGGGGATGCCCCTGGAACGCGTCACGGGGAATTCCTGTGACGCGATTGAGGGACATACCATATATGGGCAGACAGCCCAGGGTCTATTGACGGACCCCAGGGCTGTCTTACCATATTTCCTGTTGTTAGGGCATACTGAGGTATGTCCTAACAACTGCCTGTGTACTATCTGTCCACAGGCTAATGTACTGGCATATAGCTATAGGCCAGTACATTGAAGTTTAAAAATAAAGTAAAAACAAAGTAATGTTAAATAAAAAAATTACACATTCACCTTTTTTACAATAAACATTAAAATAAGTCTCAATACATAAGGCTATGTTCACACGGAGTATTTTGGGGGAGGAATATCTGCCTCAAAATTCCGTTTGGAACTTTGAGGCAGATATTCCTCTTCCTGCACGCCTATTTTCGCGGCAATTATCGCGCCATTTTTCGCCCGCGGCCATTGAGTGCCGCGGGCATAAAACAGCGAGATATACGCTTTCTCCTGCCTCCCATTGAAGTCAATGGGAGGTCGGAGGCGGAAGCGCCCGAAGATAGGGCATGTCGCTTCTTTTTCCCGCGAGGCAGTTTTACTACTCGCGGGAAAAAGACGCCGACGACTCCCATTGAAATCAATGGGAGGCGTTCTCGGGCCGTTTCTGCCGAGTTTTGCGACTCGGCAAAATACCCCGTGTGAACATAGCCATAATCATACACATAATCGGTATTGGCGCGGCCGTAATAACCTGCACAACTATTTTTTTGCATCATTTATGTGTACTCTGTAAAAAAATAAAATAAAAATTGCTTTCTATCACTTAGGCCCCATTCACACGACCGTGCCCGCAATCACGGCCTGCGATTGCGGGCACGGCCTGCCGCCGACTGCCACCCGCATTTTCGGGCCATGCTCCCATACAAAGTATGGGAGCACGGCCCGCAAAATGCAAATGGACGGACATGTTCCATAATTTTCGGAACATTTCTACGGCACGGTCACCCATCCGTAGCGCTACGGAAATGTGTCCGCGCTCAATGAAAGTGAATCGGTCCATTTTTGCAGACCGCAATTGCGGTCCGCAAAAACGGAGGTTATCTACGGTCGTGTGCATGGGGCCTAATTGTGAGCCGCGAGGTGCGATGATGAATTTAACCTCCATGTGCCTCACATTAATAGTAATTAACCCCATCATGTACCTTACACATGAACCCATTATGACTGAGAAACATGATGGGGTTAATTACTATTAATGTGAGACATTCAAAATTCATCATCGCACCTCGTGCCTAACATTAGAAAACGAAAGAACTTTTTTTTTTTTTATTACTGTTGGCAAAGTAAACGAAGTATCGGTATCGAAGTCCAAATTTTGGTATCGGGACATCCCTACACTGTGGGTCGCGTCCCCCTGGGGGTTCGTGAGTCACTCACCGAGGTCCCGGTTCCAATCAATGCTGGAGCAAGGAGCTGACATCTCCATGATCTAGCATTCCCTGTGCCCTGAGCGGCTCGACGCAGGCAGGCGGGATGTAGCGACATCATCGCGCCTGCCTGCGCTGAGTCACTCATACCACACACCGGAGGAGGCGAAGGATCCTCCACTCGACGTGGGAACGGGGATAGGTAAGTAATTATGCACATATGGGGGCATTATACTGTATGGTGGGGCTGATATTGTGGGGGGGCATTATACTGTATGGGGGGCTGATATGGGGAGCATTATACGGTATGGGGCTGTTATGGGGGGCATTATACTCTGTGGGGGCAGCTATGGGAGCATTAACTGTGTGGGGGCATTATACTATGGGGGCTGTTGGGCAAGGCGTCTGGGCATAGGAGCGCGCAGGGGTCTGATGATGATGGTGGTGCTGGGGAGGGGTAGGGGGGCCCAAGCTGAATTCTTGCACCCGGGCCCATGAGCCTTTAGCTACGCCCCTGCGCCTGTTAAAGTCGCTCAGATCCTTATGCTCACCCATTTTTCCTGCTTCTAACAGATTAACTTTAAGAACTGACTGTTCACTTGCTACCTAATGTATTCCACCCCTTGTCAGACGCCATTGTAATGAGATAATCAATGTTATTCAATTCACTTGTCAGTGGTTTTAATATTTTGGCTGACAGGTGTATTTTTTGTCTAAATAAGTAAGGAAGATTTAATGAGAATGCTAAAGAATGATTGTTAATGGTTTTTTTTTATATTATTGTCAAGCACTAAACCAAATAGAGGTGCCATAGCACAACCTAAAAAGTGTAGTTCATGCATGTAAATTTACTGTATATCTATAGAGAGCAATTTTGCAGATACTGCCCTTAACCACTGTGTTGAGAGGTTTCTTGCTTTAGCAGTGTATTAGTTCAATCCACAGTTGACTGCACTAATATGCCATGGAGACCTTTTTTTGTACATCTTCCTACCACATTTTTGCAATGTTTCCTAACTTTGATATCACACATGCTGGTAACAGGTCAAATCATGAAGATCTGTATAATTAATACATAGTGTTATTTCACTATGACAAAACCGCATATCTTCAATATATTCACAGTACAAATTAAAGTCTAGTCATAATGCTGTATAAGGAAAATGTACTCAAGTTTAAAAATAAATATGAAGTTTTAAATTAAATCAGTTGCTTTGCTATTTTACCTTCACTAAGGCTAGTTTTACACTTAATTTGGAGTCAACGCTTGTGAAATTCTCCAAATGAATGTGTCTAAAGTGCCCATAGGTAGTCGTTAGAAAGGCATATGTCATAATGTCCTTTTGCCAAATGTTTGGCAGGTATACCATGGGGTACATTTGTCTCCACTGTAGTTAAGAAATTATGTTGACTACGTTTTAAATACGATACGAAAAGGGCAGACATATGTAACTGCATAAACATTTGTTTGCATACTTTCGGAGGGACATTTTATATGCTCAAAACAGGGTTAAAACATGATGGGAACCTGGTTTTATTCACCAGTTTACAAAACTAATTATAAAATCTTTAAAGGCTATGTAAACCTTTGAATGGCTTTTTTTTAAAAAAATAAAAAGGTCAGTCAGTGTGATTGGTGCAACTTTATAAATAGCTTTTACTAAAAATAATTTTTACTTTTTGAGATACAGTTGCTCTGTGTTCTCAGAGTAGCTGTATCTTGCGCTGTGACCTGAATCCGTGAGTATTGCGGACCTGATGTGTCCAGTGTTAGCGGGTCCTGCATATATGAATATAAGTTATGAACTTAGATGTGATAGATAAGAGGTGGATCCTGCGTGTCAGAGACATGCAGTGTAATGGCAGGAAGGAGGTGAAGGGAACAAGTGAGCCCTAATCTACCCACCGCCCTGTCCCTGCCTACTTGCAACGACCCGCCCTAGGCGACGGGGTACAACTTGGCGGCAGTCCCTACACTGTCTAAGTGCAAGGGAGTACAAACAGGGAACACGCAAGGGAAGGGGCAGTGGCCCACGGAACGCCACGAGGAAATGGAGCGGTGAGTGAGCCAGTCAGGAAGTAGTGGAGTATACAAACGGGAGCACGGAGCAGAAGCAAGCCAGGGGCAGAGCAATGCAGGATAAATGGAACTGAAGCAAGGCAGAAGCACGGCAGAAGCAGGCTGGAGCAAGGCAGCAGTGGGGCCAGGAATCCAAGAAGAATAACAAGCAAGGAGGAAGAGAAAACGGCAGGTATAAATGGACAGGGGGCGGAGCTAACTCTGACTGACCAGGCCGCGATAGGCTCTCCCACTCCTGAGCCTGCCACCCTGATTGGTGGGAGCAGGTGTCAGTCTCAGAGGTCTGGCCTCAGGTGTCGACTGATTAATCCTGGGAGTATACCCAGACGTAGTGCCTGGCAGATCCTTTACAGTACTCCCCCTTTTATGAGGGGCCACCGGACCCTTACTAAGAGGACCCGGTTTAGTGGGGAAGAGAAGGTGGAACCTCCTGATCAATACCCCAGCGTGAACATCTCGAGCAGGTACCCAAGTCCTCTCCTCCGGCCCGTATCCTTTCCAATGGACCAGGTACTGGAGGGAGCCCTGGATCATCCTACTGTCCACAATCTTGGCCACCTCGAATTCCACCCCCTCAGGGGTGAGAACGGGAACAGGAGGTTTCCTCGAGGGGGACCAGGACGGGGAGCAGCGTTTCAGGAGGGAGGCATGGAAGACGTCGTGTATGCCAAAGGATGGGGGCAGCTTCAGACGGAAGGATACAGGGTTGAGGACTTCAATGACCTTATAAGGTCCAATAAATCGGGGAGCAAACTTCCTGGACGGGACCTTAAGGCGCAAGTTCCTCGACGACAACCACACCAGATCCCCGACGACAAACCGGGGGTTAGCAGAACGTCTACAATCAGCCTGAATCTTTTGTACGCTCTGGGACGCCTCTAGGTTCTTCTGAACCTGGGCCCAGACTGTGCACAGTTCCCGATGAACGTCCTCTACCTCGGGATTATTGGAACAACCAGGGGAAACGGAGGAGAACCTAGGATTAAACCCGAAATTACAGAAAAACGGGGAGACCCCTGACGAGTTACTGACCCGGTTATTCAGGGAAAATTCGGCGAGGGGAAGGAATGAGACCCAATCAAATTGACAGTCAGAAATGAAACACCTTAAATATTGTTCCAGGGATTGGTTAGTCCTTTCCGTTTGGCCATTAGTTTCAGGATTGAAGGCGGAGGAGAAGGACAGATCAATCTCCAACTTTTTACAAAAAGCTCTCCAAAATAAGGAAACAAATTGTACCCCTCTGTCCGAAACAATATTGACTGGGGCCCCATGGAGACGCAGGATGTGTTTAACAAATAAAGAAGCTAACGTCTTGGCGTTAGGTAGTTTCTTAAGGGGCACAAAGTGGCACATCTTGCTGAAGCGGTCTACTACCACCCACACCACCGACTTGCCCTGAGATGGAGGCAAATCGGTGATAAAATCCATGGAGATATGGGTCCAAGGTCTCTGGGGAATGGGCAAGGAACGTAGTAAGCCCGCAGGTCGGGACCTAGGGGTCTTGGACCTAGCACAAACCTCACAAGCGGCGACGTAAGCCCTAACGTCTATAGGCAACCCAGGCCACCAATAGTTTCTGGTAATGAGGTGTTTGGTACCCAAGATGCCAGGATGACCAGATAGTGCGGAGTCATGGTTTTCCCTGAGTACCCTTAGCCGGTATTGCAGGGGGACAAACAGTTTGTCCCCATGGAGGTTCCCGGGAGCTGAACCTTGATCAGCCGCGATGTCGGAAGCTAAATCAGAATCAGTGGCAGAAACGATTATACCAGGGGGTAAAATACAAGCAGGATCCTTCTCGGAAGGAGGATTAGCCATGAAACTACGTGACAGTGCATCAGCCTTAATATTTTTGGACCCAGCCCTATAGGTAACCAAGAAATTAAATCTGGTAAAGAATAGTGCCCAACGAGCTTGTCTAGGATTAAGCTCCGGGCAGATTCTAGGAAAAACAGATTCTTGTGGTCAGTAAGGACCGTTACCTGGTGTCTGGCCCCCTCCAGGAAGTGACGCCACTCTTCAAAAGCCCATTAAATGGCTAAAAGTTTGCGGTTGCCAATATCATAGTTACTCTCCGTGGGCGAAAAATTCCTAGAGAAGTAAGCACAGGGGCGGAGATGGGTGAGGGAGCTGGTACCCTGGGACAAGACGGCCCCCACTCCCACCTCGGATGCGTCAACCTCCACAATAAATGGCTCCATTTGGTTGGGCTGAACCAGCACGGGGGCCGAGATAAAGCACTTCTTGAGGGTCTCAAAAGCCTGGACGGCCTCAGGGGGTCAATGGAGGACATCTGCACCCTTGCGAGTAAGGTCCGTAAGAGGCTTAGCGACGACCGAGAAGTTGGCAATAAATCTCCTGTAATAGTTAGCGAACCCCAAAAAACACTGTAGCGCCTTCAGGGAGGCAGGTTGGACCCATTCCGCCACAGCCTGAACCTTGGCGGGGACCATGCGGAATTCATGAGGAGTGAGGATTTGACCTAAAAATGGTATCTCCTGTACCCCAAACACACATTTTTCGGTCTTCGCAAACAGATTATTTTCCCGGAGGACCTGGAGGACCTTCCTGACATGCTCCACGTGGGAGGACCAGTCCTTGGAAAACACCAGTATGTCATCAAGGTACACTACAAGAAAATTACCCAGGTAATCTCTCAGGATTTCATTAATAAAATTCTGGAAGACGGCAGGGGTATTACACAACCCAAAGGGCATGACCAGGTATTCGAAATGACCTTCGGGTGTGTTGAACACAGTTTTCCACTCATCCCCCTCTTTGATGCGGATAAGGTTATATGCCCCCCGTAGATCGAACTTAGAAAACCATTGGGCCCCGTGAACCTGATTAAAAAGACCCGGAATCAAAGGAAGGGGATACTGGTTCCTTACGGTGACCTTATTCAGGTTCCGATAATCAATGCACGGCCTAAGACCACCATCCTTCTTCCCCACGAAGAAGAAGCCAGCACCTATAGGAGAAGTCGAGGGGCGAATGAAACCCTTGGCCAGGCATTCTTGGATATACTCCCTCATAGCTTCACGTTCAGGACATGAAAGATTAAATATTCTACCCTTAGGAAGCTTGGCACCAGGCACCAAATCGATGGCGCAATCGTTATCTCTATGAGGGGGCAACACCTCGGAGGCCTCCTTAGAAAACACATCAGCGAAGTCCTGAACAAATTCAGGAAGCGTGTTTACCTCCTCCCAGGGAGAAATAGAGTTAACCGAAAGACATGACCTCAGGCATTCACTACCCCATTTGGTGAGATCCCCAGTATTCCAATCAAACGTGGGATTATGCAGCTGCAACCAGGGAAGACCTAATACCAGATCGGACGATAATCCCTGCATCACCAGTACAGAGCACTGCTCCAAATGCATGGAGCCAACAAGGAGTTCAAAAACAGGAGTATGCTGAGTAAAATAACCATTAGCAAGAGGAGTGGAGTCGATACCCACTACCGGGATAGGATAAGGCAAATCAATAAAAGGCATTTTTAGAGACATAGCAAATTCCACAGACATAATATTAGCAGATGAGCCAGAATCCACGAAGGCACTGCCCGTGGCAGACCGGCCAGCAAACGAGACCTGAAAGGGAAGCTAAATTTTATTGCGTTTCATATTAACGGGAAATACCTGTGCGCCCAAGTGACCTCCCCGATGATCACTTAGGCGCGGAAGTTTTCCGGCTGTTTATTCTTGCGCCTGGGACAGGTGTTCAGTAGATGCTTGTCGTCCCCACAATAGAAGCAGAGACCATTGTTCCTGTGAAACTCTCTACGTTGTCGAGGGGACATGGAGGCCCCGAGTTGCATAGGTACCTCCGAGTCCTCCATGGAAGAGCGAGGAGACGGGACCTCGGGGGGAATCGCAGGGAAGTCAGAGGGGAACACATTGAAACGTTCAAGCTGACGTTCCCTGAGACGTCGGTCAAGTCGTACTGCTAGGGCCATAACCTGGTCTAGGGAGTCAGAAGAGGGGTAGCTAACCAGCAGATCCTTCAGGGCGTCAGATAATCCTAACCTAAACTGGCACCTTAGGGCCGGGTCGTTCCACCGAGAAGCTACACACCACTTCCTAAAATCAGAACAGTATTCCTCAACAGGTCTCCTACCCTGACGTAAGGTCACCAGCTGACTCTCGGCTAAGGCAGTCCTGTCAGTCTCGTCGTAAATGAGTCCGAGGGCAGAGAAAAAATGATCAACGGAGGAAAGTTCAGGGGCGTCAGGAGCCAAGGAGAAGGCCCACTCTTGGGGCCCTTCCTGGAGTCGGGATATAACGATACCCACCCGCTGGTTCTCGGAACCTGAGGAGTGAGGTTTTAGGCGGAAATAAAGTCTGCAACTCTCCCGGAAGGAGAGAAAAGTCTTACGGTCCCCTGAGAACCGGTCAGGTAACTTGAGGTCGGGTTCTAGAGGTGAGGTGAGGGGTACTACTAAGGCAGCGTCACCCTGGTTGACCCTCTGAGCCAGGGCCTGGACCTGTAGGGAGAGGCCCTGCATCTGCTGGGTCAAGGTCTCAAGGGGGTCCATGATAGCGTCAGCGTAGGAGAAATGGTAGACTAGGTATGGGCTTGTTATTATGTCATGGCAGGAAGGAGGTGAAGGGAACAAGTGAGCCCTAATCTACCCACCGCCCTGTCCCTGCCTACTTGCAACGACCCGCCCTAGGTGACGGGGCACAACTTGGCGGCGGTCCCTACGCTGTCTAAGTGCAAGGGAGTACAAACAGGGAACACGCAAGGGAAGGGGCAGTAGCCCACGGAACACCGCGAGGAAACGGAGCGGTGAATGGGTAGTCAGGATCAGGATGAAGTGGAGTATACCAACGAGAGCACGGAGCAGGAAGCAAGCCAGGGGCAAAGCGAAGCAGGATAAGCGGAACTGAAGCAAGGCAGAAGCACGGCAGAAGCAGGCTGGAGCAAGGCAGCAGTCGGGCCAGGAATCCAAGAAGAATAACAAGCACTGAGGAAGAGAACACGGCAGGTATAAATGGACAGGGGGCGGAGCTAACTCCGACTGGCCAGGCCGCGATAGGCTCTCCCACTACTGAGCCTGCCGGTGTCAGTCTAAGAGGTCTGGCCTCAGGTGTCGACTGATTAATCCCGGGAGTATACACAGACGTAGTACCTGGCAGATCCTTTACATGCAGGACCCGCTTTCCCTGAACCCGTCAGTCCCATGGACCTATTGGGAGCAGGATTTAGCGAATGATACAGCTGCTCTGTATAGAGAATACAGATCAGCTGTATCTCAAAAAGTATATATTTTTTAAAATAAAAACTATTTATAAAGTTGCACCAATCACACTAACTGACTTTTTTTTTAAATTAAAAACAAACTTATCCTTTGTCTCTTGGTAAAAATTAACAAGCTTTGCACCAGTACACATGCTTCATGGCACCTACTTGACTGTTTATCTTATCTTTATACAGTGAAGGAAATAAGTATTTGATCCCTTGCTGATTTTGTAAGTTTGCCCACTGTCAAAGTCATGAACAGTCTAGAATTTTTAGGCTAGGTTAATTTTACCAGTGAGAGATAGATTATATTTTTAAAAAAAACGGAAAATCACATAGTCAAAATTATATATATTTATTTGCATTGTGCACAGAGAAATAAGTATTTGATCCCCTACCAACCATTAGGAGTTCAGCCTCCTCCAGACCAGTTACACGCTCCAAATCAACTTGGTGCCTGCATTAAAGACAGCTGTCTTAAATGGTCACCTGTATAAAAGACTCCTGTCCACAGACTCAATTAATCAGTCTGACTCTAACCTCTACAACATGGGCAAGACCAAAAAGCTTTCTAAGGATGTCAGGGACAAGGCTGGAATGGGCTACAAAACCATAAGTAAGACGCTGGGTGAGAAGGAGACAACTGTTGGTGCAATAGTAAGAAAATGGAAGACATACAAAATGACTGTTAATCGACATCGATCTGGGGCTCCATGCAAAATCTCACCTCGTGGGGTATCCTTGATCCTGAGGAAGGTGAGAGCTCAGCCGAAAACTACACAGGGGGAACTTGTTAATGATCTCAAGGCAGCTGGGACCACAGTCACCAAGAAAACCATTGGTAACACATTACGCTGTAATGGATTAAAATCCTGCAGTGCCCGCAAGGTCCCCCTGCTCAAGAAGGCACATGTACAGGCCCGTCTGAAGTTTGCAAATGAACATCTGGATGTTCCACTCGCCGTGTTTGGAGGAAGAGAAATGCTGCCTATGACCCAAAGAACACCGTCCCCACTGTCAAACATGGAGGTGGAAACATTATGTTTTGGGGGTTTTTCTCTGCTAAGGGCACATAACTACTTCACTGCATCAATGGGAGAATGGATGGAGCCATGTACCGTCAAATCCTGAGTGACAACCTCCTTCCCTCCACCAGGACATTAAAAATGGCTCGTGGCTGGGTCTTCCAGCACGACAATGACCCGAAACATACAGCCAAGGCAACAAAGGAGTGGCTTAAAAAGAAGCACATTAAGGTCATGGAGTGGCCTAGCCAGTCTCCAGACCTTAACCCCTTAAGGACGCAGCCTAGTTTTGGCCTTAAGGCTCAGAGCCCATTTTTCAAATCTGACATATTTCACTTTATGTGGTAATAACGTCGGAATGCTTAAACCTACCCAAGCGATTCTGAGATTGTTTTCTCGTGACACATTGGGCTTCATGTTCGTGGTAAAATTTGGTCGATATATTCAGTGTTTATTGGTGAAAAATTGCAAAATGTAGAGAAAATTTTGAAAAAATTGCATTTTTCAGAATTTAAATGCATCTGCTTGTAAAACAGACGGTTATACCACCCAAAATAGTTACTAGTTCACATTTCCCATATGTCTACTTTAGATTGGCATCGTTTTTTGAACATTTTTTTATTTTTCTTGGACGTTACAAGGCTTAGAACATAAACAGCAATTTCTCATATTTTTAAGAAAATTTCAAAAGCCTTTTTTTTAAGGTACCTCTTGAGTTCTGAAGTGGCTTTGTGGGGCCTATGTATTAGAAACCCTGATAAAACACCCCATTTTAAAAACTAGACCCCTCAAAGTATTCAAAACAGCAGTTAGAAAGTTTTTTAACCCTTCAGGCATTTCACAGGAATTAAAGCAAAGTGGAGGTGAAATTTGCAAATTTCATTTTTCTTGCTGAATTTCAATTTTATTCATTTTTTTTTCTGTAACACAGAAGGTTTTACCAGAGAAACACTACTAAATATGTATTGTCCAGATTCTGCAGTTTTTAGAAATGTCCCACATGTGGCCCTACTGCGCTCGTGGACTAAAACACAAGCCCTAGAAGCAAAGAAGCACCTAGTGGATTTTGAGTCCTCTTTTTTATTAGAATATATTTTAGGCAGCATGCCAGGTTTGAAGAGGTGTTGAGGTGTCAAAACAGTAGGAATCCCCCAATAGTGACCCCATTTTGGAAACTACACCCCTCAAGGAATTCATTAAGGGTTGTTGTTACCATTTTGACCGCACAGTTTTTTCACAGCACGTATTTGAATTGGGCTCTGAAATGAAAAAAATGTCATTTTTTCCAATAAAATGTCATTTGTGATCAAAATTTCTTATTTTCACAAGGAACAAAATACCCCATTTTGTTGCCCAATTTGTCCTTAGTGTGGCAATACCCCATTTGTGGTGATAAACTGCCGTTTGGGCCCATGGGAGGGCTCAGAAGGAAAGGAGCGCTATATGTTTGTTGGAGTCCAGATTTTGTTGGATTGGTTTTCGGGTGCCATGTCGCATTTGCAGAGCCTCAGAGGTATCAAAGCAATGGAAACCCACCAAAAGTGACCCCATTTTGGAAACTACACCCCTCAAGGAATTCATTTATGGTTGTTGTTAGCATTTTGACCACACAGTTTTTTCACAGCACCTATTTCAATTGGGCTGTGACATTAAAAAAATGACATTTTTTCCAATAAGATGTAATTTTTTACAAAAATTTCTTATTTTCACAGGGAACAAAATACTCAATTTTGTTGCCCAATTTCTCCTGAGTGCATCAATACCCCATTTGTGGCAATAAACTGCCGTTTGGGCCCATGGGAGGCCTCAGAAGGGAAGGAGCGCTGTGTGTTCTTTGGAGTACAGATTTTGTTGGATTGGTTTTCGGGTGCCATGTCGCATTTGCAGAGCCCCAGAGGTATCAAAGCAATGGAAACCCACCAGAAGTGACCCCATTTTGGAAACTACACCCCTCAAGGAATTCATTTATGGGTAATGTGACCATTTAGACTCCATAGTTTCTTCACAGAACTAATTTGAATTGGGCTGGGAATTAAAAAAATATATATTTTTTCCAATAATATGTCATTTTAGCTCAAAAATTCTTATTTTCACAAGAAATAAAATACTCCATTCTGTTGCCCAATTTGTCCTGAGTGCGGCAATACCCCATTTGTGGTGATAAACTGCCGTTTGGGCCCATGGGAGGGCTCAGAAGGAAAGGAGCGCTGTGTGTTCTTTGGAGTCCAGATTTTGCTGGATTGGTTTTCGGGTGCCATGTCGCATTTGCAGAGCCCCAGAGGTATCAAAGCAATAGAAACCAACCACAAATGACCCCATTTTGGAAACTACACCCCTCAAGGACTTCATTTATGGGTGTTGTGACCATTTTGACCCCATAGTTTTTTCACAGAACTTATTTGAATTGGGCTGGGAATGAAAACAAAATTATTTTTTTCAAATAATATGTAGTTTTGGCTGAAAATTTCTTATTTTCACAAGAAACAAAATACCCCATTCTGTTGCGCAATTTGTTCTGAGGGCCGCAATACCCCATTTGTTGTGATAAACTGCCATTTGGGCCCATGGGAGGGCTCAGAAGGAAAGGACCACCATTTGGCCTACTGGGGATTTTCTAGTGCGAAGTCATGTATGCAGAAGCCCCTGAGGTACCAGAACAGTTGAAACCCCCAAGAAGTGACCCCGTTTTAAAAACTACACCCTTAAGGCATTCATCTACATGTGTAGTGAGCATTTTGACCGGAGACCTACACCCCATAAACTGTAATGTGGGTTCTCCCGGGTATGGCAATACCCTACATGTGGCTCTTATCAGCTGCCTGGGCACACAGCAGGGCTCAGAGGGGAAAGACGAGGGGGGATAAGCTGTGCGGAGTGCATCAGGGTAAGTAAAATTGGGGTAAATTATAAACCAAGGGATGTATGATAAATTTTAAAACACTTTCATACAGAGCTCTGGTTATTCGGGACACGTGTCACATTGATATATTGTGTCCTCCCTTACCCCCTCTTATAGCAGACTTTGCACCTCTTTTGACTTTTTCCCTTCTTGCCAGTTTGGGGAACTTCTCCTGGAAAGTGTTGCCCTGGTACGATGCGTGTGGGCTCGCTTCCAGAAGTACTGGGTGCCCCCCCTTCTTGGTCCCTAAAGATTAGGTTCTTGATAATCACCTCTTGAAATTCCAGGAAAGTTCCCGTCTGGCCTGCACATCGACGTAGCATGTACGCATTGTACAATGCCATCTGTATGATGTGCCCGGCCAGCTTCTTATACCACACCGCATGGCGCTGTAGGGCTTCAGGGCTTGATCTTACAAGTCCATCCCTCCCATGTACCTATTGTAGTCCAGGATGCAGTCTGGTTTGGGGGTGGCCTTTCTTTCATATATCCTAAACCTGTAGGTATACCCTGATGCACTCTCACAGCTTATACATCTTCACGCCATACCTTGCCCTCTTACACGGCAGGTACTGGCGGAATTGAACCCTCCCTTTAAAATGTACCAGGGACTCATCAATAGAAATACACTTCTCAGGGGTGTATGCTGGGGAAAACCGGGCACTGGAACGGTCTAATAGGGGTC